>NW_027438391.1:0-143000 GCF_000715075.1 Nicotiana tabacum | reverse complement strand
GTTTTAAACCCTAAACTGAACTTTTCCCTTTAGTCAGCATTAGGGTTTTAAACCCTAAACTGAACTCTTCCCTTTAATCAGGATTAGGATTTTAAACCCTAAACTGAACTTTTCCCTTTAGTCAGCATTAGGGTTTTAAACCCTAAACTGAACTTTTCCCTTTAGTCAGCATTAGGTTTTTCAACCATAAACTGAACTCTTTCCTTTAGTCAGTATTAGGGTTTTAAACCTTGAACTTAACTCTTTCCTTTAGTCAGCATTAGGGTTTTAAACCTTAAACTGAACTCTTCCCTTTAGTCAGCATTAGGGTTTTAAACCCTAAACTGAACTTTTCCCTTTAGTCAGCATAAGGGTTTTAAACCCTAAACTGAACTTTTCCCTTTAGTCAGCATAAGGGTTTTAAACCCTAAACTGAACTCTTTCCTTTAGTCAGCATTAGGGTTTTAAACCCTAAACTGAACTCTTTCCTTTAGTCAGTATTAGGGTTTTAAACCTTAAACTCAACTCTTCCCTTTAGTAAACATTAGGGTTTTAAACCCTAAACTGAACTTTTCCCTTTAATCAGGATTAGGGTTTTAAACCATAAACTGAACTCTTCCCTTTAGTCAGCATTAGGGATTTAAACCCTAAACTGAACTTTTCCCTTTAGTCAGCATTAGGGTTTTAAACCCTAAACTGAACTTTTCCCTTTAGTCAGCATTAGGGTTTTAAAACCTAAACTGAATTTTTCCCTTTAATCAGGATTAGGGTTTTAAACCCTAAACTGAACTTTTCCCTTTAATCAAGATTAGAGTTTTAAACCCTAAACTGAACTTTTCCCTTTAATTAGCATTAGGGTTTTAAACCTGAAACTGAACTTTTCCCTTTAGTCAGCATTAGGGTTTTAAATCCTAAACTGAACTTTTCCCTTTAGTCAGCATTAGGGATTTAAACCCTAAACTGAACTTTTCCCTTTAGTCAGCATTAGGGTTTTAAACCCTAAACTGAACTCTTTCCTTTAGTCAGCATTAGGGTTTTAAACCTTAAACTGAACTCTTCCCTTTAGTCAGCATTAGGGTTTTAAACCCTAAACTGAACTTTTCCCTTTAATCAGGATTAGGGTTTTAAACCCTAAACTGAACTTTTCCCTTTGGTCAGCATTAGGGTTTTAAACCCTAAACTGAACTTTTCCCTTTAGTCAGCATTAGGGTTTTAAACCCTAAACTGAACTTTTTCCATTTAATCAGGATTAGGGTTTTAAACCCTAAACTGAACTTTTCCCTTTAGTCAGCATTAGGGTTTTAAACCCTAAACTGAACTCTTTCCTTTAGTCAGCATTAGGGTTTTAAACCCTAAACTGAACTTTTCCCTTTAGTCAGCATTAGGGTTTTAAACCCTAAACTGAACTTTTCCCTTTAGTCAGCAGTAGGGTTTTAAACCCTAAACTGAACTTTTTCCATTTAGTCAGCATTAGGGTTTTAAACCCTAAACTAAACTTTTCCCTTTAATCAGGATTAGGGTTTTAAACCCTAAACTGAACTTTTTCCTTTAGCCAGCTTTAGGGTTTTAAACCCGAAACTAAACTTTTCCCCTTTAGTCAGTATTAGGGTTCTAAACCCTAAACTAAACTTTTCCCTTTAGTCAGCATTATGGTTTTAAACCCTAAAATGATCTCTTTCCTTTAGTCAGCATTAGGGTTTTAAACCTTGAACTGAACTCTTTCCTTTAGTCAGCATTAGGGTTTTAAACTTTAAACTGAACTCTTCCCTTTAGTCAGCGTTAGGGTTTTAAACCCTAAACTGAACTTTTTCCTTTTTGTCAACATTAGGGTTTTAAACCTTAAACTAAACTCTTCCCTTTAGTCAGCATTAGGGTTTTAAACCCTAAACTGAACTTTTTCCATTTAGTCAGCATTAGGGTTTTAAACCCTAAACTGAACTCTTCCCTTTAGTCATCATTAGGGTTTTAAACCCTAAACTGAACTCTTCCCTTTAGTCATCATTATGGTTTTAAACCCTAAACTAAACTCTTCCCTTTAGTCAGCATTAGGGTTTTAAACCCTAAACTGAACTTTTCCCTTTAATCAGAATTAAGGTTTTAAACCATAAACTGAACTCTTCCCTTTAGTCAGCTTTAGTGTTTAAACCCTAAACTGAACTTTTCCCTTTGGTCAGCATTAGGGTTTTAAACCCTAAACTGAACTTTTCCCTTTAGTCAGCATTAGGGTTTTAAACCCTAAACTGAACTTTTCCCTTTAATCAGGATTAGGTTTTTAAACCCTAAACTGAACTTTACCCTTTGGTCAGCATTAGGGTTTTAAACCCTAAACTGAATTTTTTCCATTTAGTCAGCATTAGGGTTTTAAACCCTAAACTGAACTCTTCCCTTTAGTCATCATTAGGGTTTTAAACCCTAAACTGAACTCTCCCCTTTGGTCAGCATTAGGGTTTTAAACCCTAAACTGAACTTTTTCCATTTAGTCAGCATTAGGGTTTTAAACCCTAAACTGAACTCTTCCCTTTAGTCATCATTATGGTTTTAAACCCTAAACTGAACTCTTCCCTTTAGTCAGCATTAGGGTTTTAAACCCTAAACTGAACTTTTTTCATTTAGTCAGCATTAGGGTTTTAAACCCTAAACTGAACTTTTCCCTTTAATCAGGATTAGGGTTTTAAACCCTAAACTGAACTCTTCCCTTTAGTCAGCATTAGGGTTTTAAACCCTAAACTGAACTCTTCCCTTTAATCAGGATTAGGATTTTAAACCCTAAACTGAACTTTTTCCATTTAGTCAGCATTAGGGTTTTAAACCCTAAACTGAACTTTTCCCTTTAGTCAGCATTAGGTTTTTCAACCCTAAACTGAACTCTTTCCTTTAGTCAGTATTAGGGTTTTAAACCTTGAACTTAACTCTTTCCTTTAGTCAGCATTAGGGTTTTAAACCTTAAACTGAACTCTTCCCTTTAGTCAGCATTAGGGTTTTAAACCCTAAACTGAACTTTTCCCATTTAGTCAGCATTAGGGTTTTAAACCCTAAACTGAACTTTTCCCTTTAGTCAGCATTAGGTTTTTCAACCCTAAACTGAACTCTTTCCTTTAGTCAGTATTAGGGTTTTAAACCTTGAACTTAACTCTTTCCTTTAGTCAGCATTAGGGTTTTAAACCTTAAACTGAACTCTTCCCTTTAGTCAGCATTAGGGTTTTAAACCCTAAACTGAACTTTTCCCTTTAGTCAGCATTAGGGTTTTAAACCCTAAACTGAACTTTTCCCTTTAGTCAGCATTAGGGTTTTAAACCCTAAACTGAACTCTTCCCTTTAGTCATCATTAGGGTTTTAAACCCTAAACTGAACTTTTCCCTTTGGTCAGCATTAGGGTTTTAAACCCTAAACTGAACTTTTCCCTTTAGTCAGCATTAGGGTTTTAAACCTTAAACTGAACTTTTTCCATTTAGTCAGCATTAGGGTTTTAAACCCTAAACTGAACTTTTCCCTTTAGTCAGCATTAGAGTTTTAAAACCTAAACTGAATTTTTCCCTTTAATCAGGATTAGGGTTTTAAACCCTAAACTGAACTTTTCCCTTTAATCAGGATTAGAGTTTTAAACCCTAAACTGAACTTTTCCCTTTAATCAGCATTAGGGTTTTAAACCTTAAACTGAACTTTTCCCTTTAGTCAACATTAGGGTTTTAAACCCTAAACTGAACTTTTCCCTTTAGTCAGTATTAGGGTTTTAAACCCTAAACTGAACTTTTCCCTTTAGTCAGCATTAGGTTTTTCAACCCTAAACTGAACTCTTTCCTTTAGTCAGTATTAGGGTTTTAAACCTTGAACTTAACTCTTTCCTTTAGTCAGCATTAGGGTTTTAAACCTTAAACTGAACTCTTCCCTTTAGTCAGCATTAGTGTTTTAAACCCTAAACTGAACTTTTCCCTTTAGTCAGCATTAGGGTTTTAAACCCTAAACTGAACTTTTCCCTTTAGTCAGCATTAGGGTTTTAAACCCTAAACTAAACTCTTTCCTTTAGTCAGCATTAGGGTTTTAAACCCTAAACTGAACTTTTCCCTTTAATCAGGATTAGGGTTTTAAACCCTAAACTGAACTCTTCCCTTTAGTCAGCATTAGGGTTTTAAACCCTAAACTGAACTCTTCCCTTTAATCGGGATTAGGATTTTAAACCCTAAACTGAACTTTTTCCATTTAGTCAGCATTAGGGTTTTAAACCCTAAACTGAACTCTTCCCTTTAGTCATCATTATGGTTTTAAACCCTAAACTGAACTCTTCCCTTTAGTCAGCATTAGGGTTTTAAACCCTAAACTGAACTTTTTTCATTTAGTCAGCATTAGGGTTTTAAACCCTAAACTGAACTTTTCCCTTTAATCAGGATTAGGGTTTTAAACCCTAAACTGAACTCTTCCCTTTAGTCAGCATTAGGGTTTTAAACCCTAAACTGAACTCTTCCCTTTAATCAGGATTAGGATTTTAAACCCTAAACTGAACTTTTTCCATTTAGTCAGCATTAGGGTTTTAAACCCTAAACTGAACTTTTCCCTTTAGTCAGCATTAGGTTTTTCAACCCTAAACTGAACTCTTTCCTTTAGTCAGTATTAGGGTTTTAAACCTTGAACTTAACTCTTTCCTTTAGTCAGCATTAGGGTTTTAAACCTTAAACTGAACTCTTCCCTTTAGTCAGCATTAGGGTTTTAAACCCTAAACTGAACTTTTCCCATTTAGTCAGCATTAGGGTTTTAAACCCTAAACTGAACTTTTCCCTTTAGTCAGCATTAGGTTTTTCAACCCTAAACTGAACTCTTTCCTTTAGTCAGTATTAGGGTTTTAAACCTTGAACTTAACTCTTTCCTTTAGTCAGCATTAGGGTTTTAAACCTTAAACTGAACTCTTCCCTTTAGTCAGCATTAGGGTTTTAAACCCTAAACTGAACTTTTCCCTTTAGTCAGCATTAGGGTTTTAAACCCTAAACTGAACTTTTCCCTTTAGTCAGCATTAGGGTTTTAAACCCTAAACTGAACTCTTCCCTTTAGTCATCATTAGGGTTTTAAACCCTAAACTGAACTTTTCCCTTTGGTCAGCATTAGGGTTTTAAACCCTAAACTGAACTTTTCCCTTTAGTCAGCATTAGGGTTTTAAACCTTAAACTGAACTTTTTCCATTTAGTCAGCATTAGGGTTTTAAACCCTAAACTGAACTTTTCCCTTTAGTCAGCATTAGAGTTTTAAAACCTAAACTGAATTTTTCCCTTTAATCAGGATTAGGGTTTTAAACCCTAAACTGAACTTTTCCCTTTAATCAGGATTAGAGTTTTAAACCCTAAACTGAACTTTTCCCTTTAATCAGCATTAGGGTTTTAAACCTTAAACTGAACTTTTCCCTTTAGTCAACATTAGGGTTTTAAACCCTAAACTGAACTTTTCCCTTTAGTCAGTATTAGGGTTTTAAACCCTAAACTGAACTTTTCCCTTTAGTCAGCATTAGGTTTTTCAACCCTAAACTGAACTCTTTCCTTTAGTCAGTATTAGGGTTTTAAACCTTGAACTTAACTCTTTCCTTTAGTCAGCATTAGGGTTTTAAACCTTAAACTGAACTCTTCCCTTTAGTCAGCATTAGTGTTTTAAACCCTAAACTGAACTTTTCCCTTTAGTCAGCATTAGGGTTTTAAACCCTAAACTGAACTTTTCCCTTTAGTCAGCATTAGGGTTTTAAACCCTAAACTAAACTCTTTCCTTTAGTCAGCATTAGGGTTTTAAACCCTAAACTGAACTTTTCCCTTTAATCAGGATTAGGGTTTTAAACCCTAAACTGAACTCTTCCCTTTAGTCAGCATTAGGGTTTTAAACCCTAAACTGAACTCTTCCCTTTAATCGGGATTAGGATTTTAAACCCTAAACTGAACTTTTCCCTTTAGTCAGCATTAGGGTTTTAAACCCTAAACTGAACTTTTCCCTTTAGTCAGCATTAGGTTTTTCAACCCTAAACTGAACTCTTTCCTTTAGTCAGTATTAAGGTTTTAAACCTTGAACTTAACTCTTTCCTTTAGTCAGAATTAGGGTTTTAAACCTTAAACTGAACTCTTCCCTTTAGTCAGCATTAGGGTTTTAAACCCTAAACTGAACTTTTCCCTTTAGTTAGCATTAGGGTTTTAAACCCTAAACTGAACTTTTCCCTTTAGTCAGCATTAGGGTTTTATACCTTGAACTGAACTCTTTCCTTTAGTCAGCATTAGGGTTTCAAACCCTAAACTAAACTTTTCCCTATAGTCAGCATTAGGGTTTTAAACCCTAAACTAAACTTTTCCCTTTAGTCAGCATTAGGGTTTTAAACCATAAACTGAACTCTTTCCTTTAGTCAGCATTAGGGTTTTAAACCCTAAACTGAACTCTTTCCTTTAGTCAGCATTAGGGTTTTAAACCTTAAACTCAACTCTTCCCTTTAGTCAGTATTAGGGTTTTAAACCCTAAACTGAACTTTTCCCTTTAATCAGGATTAAGGTTTTAAACCATAAACTGAACTCTTCCCTTTAGTCAGCTTTAGTGTTTTAAACCCTAAACTGAACTTTTCCCTTTGGTCAGCATTAGGGTTTTAAACCCTAAACTGAACTTTTCCCTTTAGTCAGCATTAGGGTTTTAAACCCTAAACTGAACTTTTCCCTTTACTCAGGATTAGGGTTTTAAACCCTAAACTGAACTTTTCCCTTTAGTCAGCATTAGGGTTTTAAACCCTAAACTGAACTTTTCCCTTTAGTCAGCATTAGGGTTTTAAACCCTAAACTGAACTCTTTCCTTTAGTCAGCATTAGGGTTTTAAACCTTAAACTGAACTCTTCCCTTTAGTCAGCATTAGGGTTTTAAACCCTAAACTGAACTTTTCCCTTTAGTCAGCATTAGGGTTTTAAACCCTAAACTGAACTTTTCCCTTTAGTCAGCATTAGCGTTTTAAACCCTAAACTGAACTCTTTCCTTTAGTCAGCATTAGGGTTTTAAACCTTGAACTGAACTCTTTCCTTTAGTCTGCATTAGGGTTTTAAACCTTAAACTGAACTCTTCCCTTTAGTCAGCATTAGGGTTTTAAACCCTAAACTGAACTTTTCCCTTTAATCAGGATTAGGGTTTTAAACCCTAAACTGAACTTTTCCCTTTGGTCAGCATTAGGGTTTTAAACCCTAAACTGAACTTTTCCCTTTAGTCAGCATTAGGGTTTTAAACCTTAAACTGAACTTTTTCCATTTAGTCAGCATTAGGGTTTTAAACCCTAAACTGAACTCTTCCCTTTAGTCAGCATTAGGGTTTTAAACCCTAAACTCAACTTTTTCCATTTAATCAGCATTAGGGTTTTAAACCCTAAACTGAACTTTTCCCTTTAATCAGGATTAGGGTTTTAAACCCTAAACTGAACTCTTCCCTTTAGTCAGCATTAGGGTTTTAAACCCTAAACTGAACTTTTCCCTTTAATCAGGATTAGGGTTTTAAACCCTAAACTGAACTTTTCCCTTTAGTCAGCATTAGGGTTTTAAACCCTAAACTGAACCTTTCCCTTTAGTCAGCATTAGGTTTTTCAACCCTAAACTGAACTCTTTCCTTTAGTCAGTATTAGGGTTTTAAACCTTGAACTTAACTCTTTCCTTTAGTCAGCATTAGGGTTTTAAACCTTAAACAGAACTCTTCCCTTTGGTCAGCATTAGGGTTTTAAACCCTAAACTGAACTTTTCCCTTTAGTCAGCATTAGGGTTTTAAACCCTAAACTGAACTTTTCCCTTTAGTCAGCATTAGGGTTTTAAACCCTAAACTGAACTCTTTCCTTTAGTCAGCATTAGGGTTTTAAACCCTAAACTGAACTCTTTCCTTTAGTCAGCATTAGGGTTTTAAACCTTAAACTCAACTCTTCCCTTTAGTCAACATTAGGGTTTTAAACCCTAAACTGAACTTTTCCCTTTAATCAGGATTAGGGTTTTAAACCATAAACTGAACTCTTCCCTTTAGTCAGCATTAGGGTTTTAAACCCTAAACTGAACTTTTCCCTTTAGTCAGCATTACGGTTTTAAACCCTAAACTGAACTTTTCCCTTTAGTCAGCATTAGGGTTTTAAACCCTAAACTGAACTTTTTCCATTTAGTCAACATTAGGGTTTTAAACCCTAAACTGAACTTTTCCCTTTAATCAGGATTAGGGTTTTAAACCCTAAACTGAACTTTTCCCTTTAATCAGGATTAGAGTTTTAAACCCTATACTGAACTTTTCCCTTTAATTAGCATTAGGGTTTTAAACCCTAAACTGAAACTTTTCCCTTTAGTCAGCATTAGGGTTTTAAACCCTAAACTGAACTTTTCCCTTTAGTCAGCATTAGGGTTTTAAACCCTAAACTGAACTCTTTCCTTTAGTCAGCATTAGGGTTTTAAACCTTAAACTGAACTCTTCCCTTTAGTCAGCATTAGGGTTTTAAACCCTAAACTGAACTTTTCCCTTTAGTCAGCATTAGAGTTTTAAACCCTAAACTGAACTTTTCCCTTTAGTCAGCATTAGGGTTTTAAACCTTAATTTGAACTCTTCCCTTTAGTCAGCGTTAAAGTTTTAAACCCTAAACTGAACTTTTCCCTTTAGTCAGCATTAGGGTTTTAAACCCTAAACTGAACTTTTCCCTTTAGTCAGCATTAGCGTTTTAAACCCTAAACTGAACTCTTTCCTTTAATCAGGATTAGGGTTTTAAACCCTAAACTGAACTTTTCCCTTTGGTCAGCATTAGGGTTTTAAACCCTAAACTGAACTTTTCCCTTTAGTCAGCATTAGGGTTTTAAACCTTAAACTGAACTTTTTCCATTTAGTCAGCATAAGGGTTTTAAACCCTAAACTGAACTCTTCCCTTTAGTCAGCATTAGGGTTTTAAACCCTAAACTAAACTTTTCCCATTTAGTCAGCATTAGGGTTTTAAACCCTAAACTGAACTTTTCCCTTTAATCAGGATTAGGGTTTTAAACCCTAAACTGAACTCTTCCCTTTAGTCAGCATTAGGGTTTTAAACCCTAAACTAAACTTTTCCCTTTAATCAGGATTAGGGTTTTAAACCCTAAACTGAACTTTTCCCTTTAGTCAGCATTAGGGTTTTAAACCCTAAACTGAACTTTTCCCTTTAGTCAGCATTAGGTTTTTCAACCCTAAACTGAACTCTTTCCTGTAGTCAGTATTAGGGTTTTAAACCTTGAACTTAACTCTTTCCTTTAGTCAGCATTAGGGTTTTAAACCTTAAACTGAACTCTTCCCTTTAGTCAGCATTAGGGTTTTAAACCCTAAACTGAACTTTTCCCTTTAGTCAGCATTAGGGTTTTAAACCCTAAACTGAACTTTTCCCTTTAGTCAGCATTAGGGTTTTAAACCCTAAACTGAACTCTTTCCTTTAGTCAGCATTAGGGTTTTAAACCCTAAACTGAACTCTTTCCTTTAGTCAGCATTAGGGTTTTAAACCTTAAACTCAACTCTTCCCTTTAGTCAACATTAGGGTTTTAAACCCTAAACTGAACTTTTCCCTTTAATCAGGATTAGGGTTTTAAACCCTAAACTGAACTCTTCCCTTTAGTCAGCATTAGGGTTTTAAACCCTAAACTGAACTTTTCCCTTTAATCAGGATTAGGGTTTTAAACCCTAAACTGAACTCTTCCCTTTAGTCAGCATTAGGGTTTTAAACCCTAAACTGAACTCTTCCCTTTAATCAGGATTAGGATTTTAAACCCTAAACTGAACTTTTCCCTTTAGTCAGCATTAGGGTTTTAAACCCTAAACTGAACTTTTCCCTTTAGTCAGCATTAGGTTTTTCAACCCTAAACTGAACTCTTTCCTTTAGTCAGTATTAGGGTTTTAAACCTTGAACTTAACTTTTTCCTTTAGTCAGTATTAGGGTTTTAAACCTTAAACTGAACTTTTCTCTTTAGTCAGCATTAGGGTTTTAAACCCTAAACTGAACTTTTCCCTTTAGTTAGCATTAGGGTTTTAAACTCTAAACTGAACTTTTCCCTTTAGTCAGCATTAGGGTTTTAAACCTTAAACTGAACTCTTCCCTTTAGTCAGCATTAGGGTTTTAAACCCTAAACTGAACTTTTCCCTTTAATCAGGATTAGGGTTTTAAACCCTAAACTGAACTTTTCCCTTTAGTCAGCATTAGGGTTTTAAACCCTAAACTGAACTTTTCCCTTTAGTCAGCATTAGGGTTTTAAACCCTAAACTGAACTTTTCCCTTTAGTCAGCATTAGCGTTTTAAACCCTAAACTGAACTCTTTCCTTTAGTCAGCATTAGGGTTTTAAACCTTGAACTGAACTCTTTCCTTTAGTCAGCATTAGGGTTTTAAACCTTAAACTAAACTCTTCCCTTTAGTCAGCATTAGGGTTTTAAACCCTAAACTGAACTTTTCCCTTTAATCAGGATTAGGGTTTTAAACCCTAAACTGAACTTTACCCTTTGGTCAGCATTAGGGTTTTAAACCCTAAACTGAATTTTTTCCATTTAGTCAGCATTAGGGTTTTAAACCCTAAACTGAACTCTTCCCTTTAGTCATCATTAGGGTTTTAAACCCTAAACTGAACTCTCCCCTTTGGTCAGCATTAGGGTTTTAAACCCTAAACTGAACTTTTTCCATTTAGTCAGCATTAGGGTTTTAAACCCTAAACTGAACTCTTCCCTTTAGTCATCATTATGGTTTTAAACCCTAAACTGAACTCTTCCCTTTAGTCAGCATTAGGGTTTTAAACCCTAAACTGAACTTTTCCCTTTAATCAGGATTAGGGTTTTAAACCCTAAACTGAACTCTTCCCTTTAGTCAGCATTAGGGTTTTAAACCCTAAACTGAACTCTTCCCTTTAATCAGGATTAGGATTTTAAACCCTAAACTGAACTTTTCCCTTTAGTCAGCATTAGGGTTTTAAACCCTAAACTGAACTTTTCCCTTTAGTCAGCATTAGGTTTTTCAACCCTAAACTGAACTCTTTCCTTTAGTCAGTATTAGGGTTTTAAACCTTGAACTTAACTCTTTCCTTTAGTCAGCATTAGGGTTTTAAACCTTAAACTGAACTCTTCCCTTTAGTCAGCATTAGGGTTTTAAACCCTAAACTGAACTTTTCCCTTTAGTCAGCATTAGGGTTTTAAACCCTAAACTGAACTTTTCCCTTTAGTCAGCATTAGGGTTTTAAACCCTAAACTGAACTCTTTCCTTTAGTCAGCATTAGGGTTTTAAACCCTAAACTGAACTCTTTCCTTTAGTCAGTATTAGGGTTTTAAACCTTAAACTCAACTCTTCCCTTTAGTAAACATTAGGGTTTTAAACCCTAAACTGAACTTTTCCCTTTAATCAGGATTAGGGTTTTAAACCATAAACTGAACTCTTCCCTTTAGTCAGCATTAGGGTTTTAAACCCTAAACTGAACTTTTCCCTTTAGTCAGCATTAGGGTTTTAAACCCTAAACTGAACTTTTCCCTTTAGTCAGCATTAGGGTTTTAAAACCTAAACTGAATTTTTCCCTTTAATCAGGATTAGGGTTTTAAACCCTAAACTGAACTTTTCCCTTTAATCAGGATTAGAGTTTTAAACCCTAAACTGAACTTTTCCCTTTAATCAGCATTAGGGTTTTAAACCTTAAACTGAACTCTTCCCTTTAGTCAGCATTAGGGTTTTAAACCCTAAACTGAACTTTTCCCTTTAGTCAGCATTAGGGATTTAAACCCTAAACTGAACTTTTCCCTTTAGTCAGCATTAGGGTTTTAAACCCTAAACTGAACTCTTTCCTTTAGTCAGCATTAGGGTTTTAAACCTTAAACTGAACTCTTCCCTTTAGTCAGCATTAGGGTTTTAAACCCTAAACTGAACTTTTCCCTTTAATCAGGATTAGGGTTTTAAACCCTAAACTGAACTTTTCCCTTTGGTCAGCATTAGGGTTTTAAACCCTAAACTGAACTTTTCCCTTTAGTCAGCATTAGGGTTTTAAACCCTAAACTGAACTTTTTCCATTTAATCAGGATTAGGGTTTTAAACCCTAAACTGAACTTTTCCCTTTAGTCAGCATTAGGGTTTTTAAACCCTAAACTGAACTTTTCCCTTTAGTCAGCATTAGCGTTTTAAACCCTAAACTGAACTCTTTCCTTTAATCAGGATTAGGGTTTTAAACCCTAAACTGAACTTTTCCCTTTGGTCAGCATTAGGGTTTTAAACCCTAAACTGAACTTTTCCCTTTAGTCAGCATTAGGGTTTTAAACCTTAAACTGAACTTTTTCCATTTAGTCAGCATAAGGGTTTTAAACCCTAAACTGAACTCTTCCCTTTAGTCAGCATTAGGGTTTTAAACCCTAAACTAAACTTTTCCCATTTAGTCAGCATTAGGGTTTTAAACCCTAAACTGAACTTTTCCCTTTAATCAGGATTAGGGTTTTAAACCCTAAACTGAACTCTTCCCTTTAGTCAGCATTAGGGTTTTAAACCCTAAACTAAACTTTTCCCTTTAATCAGGATTAGGGTTTTAAACCCTAAACTGAACTTTTCCCTTTAGTCAGCATTAGGGTTTTAAACCCTAAACTGAACTTTTCCCTTTAGTCAGCATTAGGTTTTTCAACCCTAAACTGAACTCTTTCCTGTAGTCAGTATTAGGGTTTTAAACCTTGAACTTAACTCTTTCCTTTAGTCAGCATTAGGGTTTTAAACCTTAAACTGAACTCTTCCCTTTAGTCAGCATTAGGGTTTTAAACCCTAAACTGAACTTTTCCCTTTAGTCAGCATTAGGGTTTTAAACCCTAAACTGAACTTTTCCCTTTAGTCAGCATTAGGGTTTTAAACCCTAAACTGAACTCTTTCCTTTAGTCAGCATTAGGGTTTTAAACCCTAAACTGAACTCTTTCCTTTAGTCAGCATTAGGGTTTTAAACCTTAAACTCAACTCTTCCCTTTAGTCAACATTAGGGTTTTAAACCCTAAACTGAACTTTTCCCTTTAATCAGGATTAGGGTTTTAAACCATAAACTGAACTCTTCCCTTTAGTCAGCATTAGTGTTTTAAACCCTAAACTGAACTTTTCCATTTAGTCAGCATTAGGGTTTTAAACCCTAAACTGAACTTTTCCTTTTAGTCAGCATTAGGGTTTTAAACCCTAAACTGAACTTTTTCCATTTAGTCAGCATTAGGGTTTTAAACCCTAAACTGAACTTTTCCCTTTAATCAGGATTAGGGTTTTAAACCCTAAACTGAACTTTTCCCTTTAATCAGGATTAGAGTTTTAAACCCTAAACTGAACTTTTCCCTTTAATCAGCATTAGGGTTTTAAACCCTAAACTGAACTTTTCCCTTTAGTCAGCATTAGGGTTTTAAACCCTAAACTGAACTTTTCCCTTTAGTCAGCATTAGGGTTTTAAACCCTAAACTGAACTTTTCCCTTTAGTCAGCATTAGCGTTTTAAACCCTAAACTGAACTCTTTCCTTTAGTCAGCATTAGGGTTTTAAACCTTGAACTGAACTCTTTCCTTTAGTCAGCATTAGGGTTTTAAACCTTAAACTAAACTCTTCCCTTTAGTCAGCATTAGGGTTTTAAACCCTAAACTGAACTTTTCCCTTTAATCAGGATTAGGGTTTTAAACCCTAAACTGAACTTTACCCTTTGGTCAGCATTAGGGTTTTAAACCCTAAACTGAATTTTTTCCATTTAGTCAGCATTAGGGTTTTAAACCCTAAACTGAACTCTTCCCTTTAGTCATCATTAGGGTTTTAAACCCTAAACTGAACTCTCCCCTTTGGTCAGCATTAGGGTTTTAAACCCTAAACTGAACTTTTTCCATTTAGTCAGCATTAGGGTTTTAAACCCTAAACTGAACTCTTCCCTTTAGTCATCATTATGGTTTTAAACCCTAAACTGAACTCTTCCCTTTAGTCAGCATTAGGGTTTTAAACCCTAAACTGAACTTTTCCCTTTAATCAGGATTAGGGTTTTAAACCCTAAACTGAACTCTTCCCTTTAGTCAGCATTAGGGTTTTAAACCCTAAACTGAACTCTTCCCTTTAATCAGGATTAGGATTTTAAACCCTAAACTGAACTTTTCCCTTTAGTCAGCATTAGGGTTTTAAACCCTAAACTGAACTTTTCCCTTTAGTCAGCATTAGGTTTTTCAACCCTAAACTGAACTCTTTCCTTTAGTCAGTATTAGGGTTTTAAACCTTGAACTTAACTCTTTCCTTTAGTCAGCATTAGGGTTTTAAACCTTAAACTGAACTCTTCCCTTTAGTCAGCATTAGGGTTTTAAACCCTAAACTGAACTTTTCCCTTTAGTCAGCATTAGGGTTTTAAACCCTAAACTGAACTTTTCCCTTTAGTCAGCATTAGGGTTTTAAACCCTAAACTGAACTCTTTCCTTTAGTCAGCATTAGGGTTTTAAACCCTAAACTGAACTCTTTCCTTTAGTCAGTATTAGGGTTTTAAACCTTAAACTCAACTCTTCCCTTTAGTAAACATTAGGGTTTTAAACCCTAAACTGAACTTTTCCCTTTAATCAGGATTAGGGTTTTAAACCCTAAACTGAACTCTTCCCTTTAGTCAGCATTAGGGTTTTAAACCCTAAACTGAACTTTTCCCTTTAGTCAGCATTAGGGTTTTAAACCCTAAACTGAATTTTTCCCTTTAATCAGGATTAGGTTTTTCAACCCTAAACTGAACTCTTTCCTTTAGTCAGTATTAGGGTTTTAAACCTTGAACTTAACTTTTTCCTTTAGTCAGTATTAGGGTTTTAAACCTTAAACTGAACTCTTCCCTTTAGTCAGCATTAGGGTTTTAAACCCTAAACTGAACTTTTCCCTTTAGTCAGCATTAGGGATTTAAACCCTAAACTGAACTTTTCCCTTTAGTCAGCATTAGGGTTTTAAACCCTAAACTGAACTCTTTCCTTTAGTCAGCATTAGGGTTTTAAACCTTAAACTGAACTCTTCCCTTTAGTCAGCATTAGGGTTTTAAACCCTAAACTGAACTTTTCCCTTTAATCAGGATTAGGGTTTTAAACCCTAAACTGAACTTTTCCCTTTGGTCAGCATTAGGGTTTTAAACCCTAAACTGAACTTTTCCCTTTAGTCAGCATTAGGGTTTTAAACCCTAAACTGAACTTTTTCCATTTAATCAGGATTAGGGTTTTAAACCCTAAACTGAACTTTTCCCTTTAGTCAGCATTAGGGTTTTAAACCCTAAACTGAACTCTTTCCTTTAGTCAGCATTAGGGTTTTAAACCCTAAACTGAACTTTTCCCTTTAGTCAGCATTAGGGTTTTAAACCCTAAACTGAACTTTTCCCTTTAGTCAGCAGTAGGGTTTTAAACCCTAAACTGAACTTTTTCCATTTAGTCAGCATTAGGGTTTTAAACCCTAAACTAAACTTTTCCCTTTAATCAGGATTAGGGTTTTAAACCCTAAACTGAACTTTTTCCTTTAGCCAGCTTTAGGGTTTTAAACCCGAAACTAAACTTTTCCCCTTTAGTCAGTATTAGGGTTCTAAACCCTAAACTAAACTTTTCCCTTTAGTCAGCATTATGGTTTTAAACCCTAAAATGATCTCTTTCCTTTAGTCAGCATTAGGGTTTTAAACCTTGAACTGAACTCTTTCCTTTAGTCAGCATTAGGGTTTTAAACTTTAAACTGAACTCTTCCCTTTAGTCAGCATTAGGGTTTTAAACCCTAAACTGAACTTTTTCCTTTTTGTCAACATTAGGGTTTTAAACCTTAAACTAAACTCTTCCCTTTAGTCAGCATTAGGGTTTTAAACCCTAAACTGAACTTTTTCCATTTAGTCAGCATTAGGGTTTTAAACCCTAAACTGAACTCTTCCCTTTAGTCATCATTAGGGTTTTAAACCCTAAACTGAACTCTTCCCTTTAGTCAGCATTAGGGTTTAAACCCTAAACTGAACTTTTCCCTTTAGTCAGCATTAGGATTTTAACCCTAAACTGAACTTTTCGCTTTAATCAGGATTAGGGTTTTAAACCCTAAACTGAACTTTTTCCTTTAGCCAGCATTAGGGTTTTAAACCCGAAACTAAACTTTTCCCTTTAGTCAACATTAGGGTTTTAAACCCTAAAATGAACTCTTTCCTTTAGTCAGCATTAGGGATTTAAACCTTGAACTGAACTCTTTCCTTTAGTCAGCATTAGGGTTTTAAACCTTAAACTGAACTCTTCCCTTTAGTCAGCATTAGGGTTTTAAACCCTAAACTGAACTCTTCCCTTTAGTCAGCATTAGGGTTTTAAACCCTAAACTGAACTTTTTCCATTTAGTCAGCATTAGGGTTTTAAACCCTAAACTGAACTTTTCCCTTTAGTCAGCATTATGGTTTTAAACCCTAAAATGAACTCTTTCCTTTAGTCAGCATTAGGGTTTTAAACCTTGAACTGAACTCTTTCGTTTAGTCAGCATTAGGGTTTTAAACCTTAAACTGAACTCTTCTTTTTAGTCAGCATTGGGGTTTTAAACCCTAAACTGAACTTTTCCCTTTTTGTCAACATTAGGGTTTTAAACCTTAAACTGAACTCTTCCCTTTAGTCAGCATTAGGGTTTTAAACCCTAAACTGAACTTTTCCCTTTTTGTCAACATTAGGGTTTTAAACCTTAAACTAAACTCTTCCCTTTAGTCAGCATTAGGGTTTTAAACCCTAAACTGAACTTTTTCCATTTAGTCAGCATTAGGGTTTTAAACCCTAAACTGAACTCTTCCCTTTAGTCATCATTAGGGTTTTAAACCCTAAACTGAACTTTTCCCTTTAGTCAGCATTAGGGGTTTAAACCCTAAACTGAACTTTTCCCTTTAGTCAGCATTAGGATTTTAACCCTAAACTGAACTTTTCCCTTTAATCAGGATTAGGGTTTTAAACCCTAAACTGAACTTTTTCCTTTAGCCAGCATTAGGGTTTTAAACCCGAAACTAAACTTTTCCCTTTAGTCAACATAGGGTTTTAAACCCTAAACTGAACTCTTTCCTTTAGTCAGCATTAGGGTTTTAAACCTTGAACTGAACTCTTTCCTTTAGTCAGGATTAGGGTTTTAAACCTTGAACTGAACTCTTCCCTTTAGTCTGCATTAGGGTTTTAAACCCTAAACTGAACTCTTCCCTTTAGTCAGCATTAGGGTTTTAAACCCTAAACTGAACTTTTTCCATTTAGTCAGCATTAGGGTTTTAAACCCTAAACTGAACTTTTCCCTTTAATCAGGATTAGGGTTTTAAACCCTAAACTGAACTTTTTCCTTTAGCCAGCATTAGGGTTTTAAACCCAAAACTAAACTTTTCCCCTTTAGTCAGCATTAGGGTTTTAAACCCTAAACTGAACTTTTCCCTTTAGTCAGCATTATGGTTTTAAACCCTAAAATGAACTCTTTCCTTTAGTCAGCATTAGGGTTTTAAACCTTGAACTGAACTCTTTCCTTTAGTCAGCATTAGGGTTTAAACCTTAAACTGAACTCTTCTTTTTGGTCAGCATTGGGGTTTTAAACCCTAAACTAAACTTTTTCCTTTTTGTCAACATTAGGGTTTTAAACCTTAAACTGAACTCTTCCCTTTAGTCAGCATTAGGGTTTTAAACCCTAAACTGAACTTTTTCCATTTAGTAGCATTAGGGTTTTAAACCCTAAGCTGAACTCTTCCCTTTAGTCATCATTAGGGTTTTAAACCCTAAACTGAACTTTTCCCTTTAGTCAGCATTAGGGTTTTAAACCCTAAACTGAACTTTTTCCTTTAGTCAGCATTAGGGTTTTAACCCTAAACTGAACTTTTCCCTTTAATCAGGATTAGGGTTTTAAACCCTAAATTGAACTTTTCCCTTTAGTCAGCATTAGGGTTTTAAACCCTAAACTGAACTTTTCCCTTTAGTCAACATTAGGGTTTTAAACCCTAAACTGAACTCTTTCCTTTAGTCAGCATTAGGGTTTTAAACCTTGAACTGAACTCTTTCCTTTAGTCAGCATTAGGGTTTTAAACCTTAAACTGAACTCTTCCCTTTAGTCAGCATTAGGGTTTTAAACCCTAAACTGAACTCTTCCCTTTAGTCAGCATTAGGGTTTTAAACCCTAAACTGAACTTTACCCTTTAGTCAGCATTATGGTTTTAAACCCTAAACTGAACTTTTCCCTTTAGTCAGCATTATGGTTTTAAACCCTAAAATGAACTCTTTCCTTTAGTCAGCATTAGGGTTTTAACCCTAAACTGAACTTTTCCCTTTAATCAGGATTAGGGTTTTAAACCCTAAACTGAAATTTTTCCTTTAGCCAGCATTAGGGTTTTAAACCCGAAACTAAACTTTTCCCCTTTAGTCAGCATTAGGGTTTTAAACCCTAAACTGAACTTTTCCCTTTAGTTAGCATTATGGTTTTAAACCCTAAAATGAACTCTTTCCTTTAGTCAGCATTAGGGTTTTAAACCTTGAACTGAACTCTTTCCTTTAGTCAGCATTAGGGTTTTAAACCTTAAACTGAACTCTTCTTTTTAGTCAGCATTGGGGTTTTAAACCCTAAACTGAACTTTTCCCTTTTTGTCAACATTAGGGTTTTAAACCTTAAACTGAACTCTTCCCTTTAGTCAGCATTAGGGTTTTAAACCCTAAACTGAACTTTTTCCATTTAGTCAGCATTAGGGTTTTAAACCCTAAGCTGAACTCTTCCCTTTAGTCATCATTAGGGTTTTAAACCCTAAACTGAACTTTTCCCTTTAGTCAGCATTAGGGTTTAAACCCTAAACTGAACTTTTCCCTTTAGTCAGCATTAGGGTTTTAAACCTTAAACTGAACTTTTTCCATTTAGTCAGCATAAGGGTTTTAAACCCTAAACTGAACTCTTCCCTTTAGTCAGCATTAGGGTTTTAAACCCTAAACTAAACTTTTCCCATTTAGTCAGCATTAGGGTTTTAAACCCTAAACTGAACTTTTCCCTTTAATCAGGATTAGGGTTTTAAACCTTGAACTGAACTCTTTCCTTTAGTCAGCATTAGGGTTTTAAACCTTAAACTGAACTCTTCCCTTTAGTCCGCATTAGGGTTTTAAACCCTAAACTGAACTCTTCCCTTTAGTCAGCATTAGGGTTTTAAACCCTAAACTGAACTTTTCCCTTTTTGTCAACATTAGGGTTTTAAACCTTAAACTAAACTCTTCCCTTTAGTCAGCATTAGGGTTTTAAACCCTAAACTGAACTTTTTCCATTTAGTCAGCATTAGGGTTTTAAACCCTAAACTGAACTCTTCCCTTTAGTCATCATTAGGGTTTTAAACCCTAAACTGAACTTTTCCCTTTAGTCAGCATTAGGGGTTTAAACCCTAAACTGAACTTTTCCCTTTAGTCAGCATTAGGATTTTAACCCTAAACTGAACTTTTCCCTTTAATCAAGATTAGGGTTTTAAACCCTAAACTGAACTTTTTCCTTTAGCCAGCATTAGGGTTTTAAACCCAAAACTAAACTTTTCCCTTTAGTCAACATAGGGTTTTAAACCCTAAACTGAACTCTTTCCTTTAGTCAGCATTAGGGTTTTAAACCTTGAACTGAACTCTTTCCTTTAGTCAGGATTAGGGTTTTAAACCTTGAACTGAACTCTTCCCTTTAGTCTGCATTAGGGTTTTAAACCCTAAACTGAACTCTTCCCTTTAGTCAGCATTAGGGTTTTAAACCCTAAACTGAACTTTTTCCATTTTGTCAGCATTAGGGTTTTAAACCCTAAACTGAACTTTTCCCTTTAATCAGGATTAGGGTTTTAAACCCTAAACTGAACTTTTTCCTTTAGCCAGCATTAGGGTTTTAAACCCAAAACTAAACTTTTCCCCTTTAGTCAGCATTAGGGTTTTAAACCCTAAACTGAACTTTTCCCTTTAGTCAGCATTATGGTTTTAAACCCTAAAATGAACTCTTTCCTTTAGTCAGCATTAGGGTTTTAAACCTTGAACTGAACTCTTTCCTTTAGTCAGCATTAGGGTTTAAACCTTAAACTGAACTCTTCTTTTTGGTCAGCATTGGGGTTTTAAACCCTAAACTAAACTTTTTCCTTTTTGTCAACATTAGGGTTTTAAACCTTAAACTGAACTCTTCCCTTTAGTCAGCATTAGGGTTTTAAACCCTAAACTGAACTTTTTCCATTTAGTAGCATTAGGGTTTTAAACCCGAAGCTGAACTCTTCCCTTTAGTCATCATTAGGGTTTTAAACCCAAAACTGAACATTTCCCTTTAGTCAGCATTAGGGTTTTAAACCATAAACTGAACTTTTTCCTTTAGTCAGCATTAGGGTTTTAACCCTAAATTGAACTTTTCCCTTTAATCAGGATTAGGGTTTTAAACCCTAAATTGAACTTTTCCCTTTAGTCAGCATTAGGGTTTTAAACCCTAAACTGAACTTTTCCCTTTAGTCAACATTAGGGTTTTAAACCCTAAACTGAACTCTTTCCTTTAGTCAGCATTAGGGTTTTAAACCTTGAACTGAACTCTTTCCTTTAGTCAGCATTAGGGTTTTAAACCTTAAACTGAACTCTTCCCTTTAGTCAGCATTAGGGTTTTAAACCCTAAACTGAACTCTTCCCTTTAGTCAGCATTAGGGTTTTAAACCCTAAACTGAACTTTTCCCTTTAGTCAGCATTAGGGTTTTAAACCCTAAACTGAACTTTTCCCTTTAGTCAGCATTATGGTTTTAAACCTTAAAATGAACTCTTTCCTTTAGTCAGCATTAGGGTTTTAACCCTAAACTGAACTTTTCCCTTTAATCAGGATTAGGGTTTTAAACCCTAAACTGAAATTTTTCCTTTAGCCAGCATTAGGGTTTTAAACCCGAAACTAAACTTTTCCCCTTTAGTCAGCATTAGGGTTTTAAACCCTAAACTGAACTTTTCCCTTTAGTTAGCATTATGGTTTTAAACCCTAAAATGAACTCTTTCCTTTAGTCAGCATTAGGGTTTTAAACCTTGAACTGAACTCTTTCCTTTAGTCAGCATTAGGGTTTTAAACCTTAAACTGAACTCTTCTTTTTAGTCAGCATTGGGGTTTTAAACCCTAAACTGAACTTTTCCCTTTTTGTCAACATTAGGGTTTTAAACCTTAAACTGAACTCTTCCCTTTAGTCAGCATTAGGGTTTTAAACCCTAAACTGAACTTTTTCCATTTAGTCAGCATTAGGGTTTTAAACCCTAAGCTGAACTCTTCCCTTTAGTCATCATTAGGGTTTTAAACCCTAAACTGAACTTTTCCCTTTAGTCAGCATTAGGGTTTAAACCCCAAACTGAACTTTTCCCTTTAGTCAGCATTAGGGTTTTAACCCTAAACTGAACTTTTCCCTTTAATCAGGATTAGGGTTTTAAACCCTAAACTGAACTTTTCCCTTTAGTCAGCATTAGGGTTTTAAACCCTAAACTGAACTTTTCCCTTTAGTCAACATTAGGGTTTTAAACCCTAAACTGAACTCTTTCCTTTAGTCAGCATTAGGGTTTTAAACCTTGAACTGAACTCTTTCCTTTAGTCAGCATTAGGGTTTTAAACCTTAAACTGAACTCTTCCCTTTAGTCCGCATTAGGGTTTTAAACCCTAAACTGAACTCTTCCCTTTAGTCAGCATTAGGGTTTTAAACCCTAAACTGAACTTTACCCTTTAGTCAGCATTATGGTTTTAAACCCTAAACTGAACTTTTCCCTTTAGTCAGTATTATGGTTTTAAACCCTAAAATGAACTCTTTCCTTTAGTCAGCATTAGGGTTTTAAACCTTGAACTGAAGGTTCAAGGTGAGCGGCCATGGTGAGCGGTTAAGGTTCGAGACAGTTGAAGGAACTGGAGAAAGGTCTCTCCAACTAGGACAGTGGTTTCTTACTGGTCACTTGCAGATAAAATATGCTACGAACATGTATTTGTACGAAAATTTCAACATCATGCAGGTTCCCTTTGGATCATGAATGTTGTCTTTGGACGATTAAATATGACGTCCTCAGACAATGATGTCTAGGGCCGTGAACTATTTAGTGAGGGATTCGCAGGCCATGAAATGGTGTCCTTGGGCCATGAAGATAGTGCCTCCGAACCATGACGCCTTTGAATAATGATATGCAAATTTGAGGAATCCTCAAGTCATGGCATGGTGTCTTCCGGCTATGAGGATGATGGCTTTTAGACTATGACGCATTTGGATAGATTGGTGATATTTTAGCTCATGACATGTAGTAATAGGTTGTTAACAAGACAAGGCTTAGCCTTGCAAAATGAAGGGCATAGCTTAGCCCTATTGGAAAGCAAATAGATAGTACTAGAAATAGC
This sequence comes from Nicotiana tabacum, assembly GCF_000715075.1. Lineage (NCBI taxonomy): Eukaryota > Viridiplantae > Streptophyta > Magnoliopsida > Solanales > Solanaceae > Nicotiana > Nicotiana tabacum. The sequence continues at coordinate 120,758 of NW_027438391.1, read as the reverse complement.
GTAATATTTTTGCAGAGAGGAATAGTGCTTAGTCCCATGCAGATGGGGAGGCAAGGATTAGCCTCATACATATGGGGAGGCCAAGATTAGCCTTATGCAAATAGGGAGGCAAGTATTAGCCTCATCCAGGTATGAAGGCAGGGATTAGCCTCATGCAAGTACGGAGGCAGGGATTAGCCTCATGCAAATATGGAGTCAAGGATTAGCCTCATGCAAGTATAGAGGCAAAGATTAGCCTCATGCAAGTATGAAGGCAAGGATATGGAGGCAGGGATTAGCCTCACGCAAGTACGAAGGCAGGGATTAGCCTCATGCAAATATGGAGGCAAGGATTAGCCTCATGAAAGTATGGAAATATGGAGGTAGGGATTAGCCTCATGCAAATATGGAGGCAAGGATTAGCCTCATGCAAGTATGGAGGTAGGGATTAGCCTCATGCAAATGTGGAGGCAGGGATTAGCCTCATGCAAATATGGAGGCAAGGATTAGCCTCATGCAAGTATGGAGGTAGGGATTAGCCTCATGCAAATGTGGAGGCAGGGATTAGCCTCATGTAAGTATGGAGGCAAGGATTAGACTCATGCAAATATGGAGGCAGGGATTAGTCTCATGCAAATATGGAGGCAGGGATTAGCCTCATGCAAGTATGGAGGCAAGGATTAGCCTCATGCATATACAGAGTCAAGGATTAGCCTCATGCAAATGTGGAGGCAAGGATTAGCCTCATGCAAATATGGAGGCAGGGATTAGCGTGATGCAAATAGAGAGGCAGAGATTATCCTCATGAAAATATGGAGGCAGGGATTAGCCTCATGCAGAGAGAAAGTAAAAAATAAGAGTAGTATATGTCTTAGCTGGAGATGTATATTCGGTGTCTGATAGCCTGATTGATAGTAATCTTGGTACGTGCATTTATTTGCAGATGTTATCATTACGTCAGATGTGCCTGCATTCAAAGAAAAATTGTAAGTTCTGTGAGGGGGAGGTTGGTCCATGCCTTCCTCTGCTAGCCTTGTTTTACTCCATTCTAGAGGCCTTTTCGAGTTCCCATCGATAACACCTGACTGTTATGAAAATAAAGTTTTCGAAAATTATGCAATCATTGATAAAAATAGAGTCATTTTAGAAACGTATTGATATATCAAGTAATTTTAGATGAACTAGTGATTGTAACACATCTCAAAGGCATTACAGCTCTGTTATATTGGAATTTTGAAGGTCCTCCTTAAAATTCTGCCCCAGTTTGGTAGATGATCTTTTGATCCTTTGCGGATAATAGGCCTTGTTGAACCTTCTTCGGAATTTTGAGAATCCTTCTCAAAATTTTGCCCCAGTTTCTTAACCAATTTCTAACTTTCTGGCATGCGATGGCATCGGCTGGACTTGCTTCAGAAGTTTGAGGGTCCTCCTCAAAATTCTACCCCAGTTTCTAATCTTGGGAAAAGTAGAAATTTTATTATGATATGACCGAACCCATAAGGCTGCCTATGTATCCCCTCTTAAACGGGATTCAGGTCAAGCGTAGTTCAATTATATCATATGAGGAAATGTAAATAATCTAAGCATAGTATCTCTTGACTGCATCTTAATTAATTTGGTTTGGCCAGATTTCTCCATCCATTTTTGCCAGTATGAGTGCTCCTCCTGTCAGCACCCTATGAACCATGTACGAACCTTGCCAGTTGGGACAGAATTTCTCTTTGGCTTCTTCTTAATGTGGGAAGATCTTTTTTAGGACCAACTGACCTGGTGCAAACTGTCTTGGCTTGACCCTTTTGTTTAAAGCTCTAGACATTCTATTATGGTAAAGTTGACCGTGACATACTGCATTCACCCTTTTTCCATCTATAAGAGCCAATTGTTTATAGCGACTTCTTATCCACTTTGCATCTTGGAGTTCAGCTTCTTGTATAACTCTTAAAGAAGGAATCTCTACCTCGACTGGGATGACAGTCTCGATACCATAAACCAGCATGTAAGAAGTTGCCCTGGTTGATGTGTGAACCGTAGTACGGTATCCCAATAAATCAAAAGGTAGCTTCTCATGCCATGGTTTGTGGTTCTCTACCATCTTCTTTAGTATTTTCTTGATATTTTTGTTGGCGGCTTCTACGACTCCATTCATCTAAGGTCTGCAGGCTGTGGAATTCTTGTGCTTGATTTTGAAAGTTTCACACATGGCTTTCATCAAATCGCTGTTGAGATTGGCAGCATTATCAGTAATAATGGACTCGGGAACTCCGAATCGCAACCGATACGATCTTTGACAAAATATATGATGACTTTCTTAGTTATAGCTTTGTAAGATGGAACCTCTACCCATTTTTTAAAGTAATCAATGGCTACCAGAATAAACCTGTGTCCGTTTGAAGGAGTGGGCTCAATCGGACCAATAACATCCATTCCCCAGGCGGCGAACGGCCAAGGTGAGCTTGTTGCATTGAGCTCATTTGGCGGCACTTATATCATGGCCGCATGCACTTGGCAATGAGCGCATTTGCGGACATACTGGATGTACTCTGTCTCCATGGTCATCCAAAAGTATCCGCCCCTAAGTATCTTCTTAGCCAAGACGAAACCATTCATGTGTGGGCGACAGGTCCTAGCATGTACATCCTCAAGTAACTTAGAAGCTTCCTTCGCGTCGACATATCTTAGCAATCCCAAATTCGGAGTTCTTCTATGAACTCTTCCCTTTAGTCAGCATTAGGGTTTTAAACCCTAAACTGAACTTTTCCCTTTAGTCAGCATTAGGGTTTTAAACCCTAAACTGAACTTTTCCCTTTAGTCAGCATTAGGGTTTTAAACCCTAAACTGAACTTTTCCCTTTAGTCAGCATTAGGGTTTTAAACCTTAAACTGAACTCTTCCCTTTAGTCAGCATTAAAGTTTTAAACCCTAAACTGAACTTTTCCCTTTAGTCAGCATTAGGGTTTTAAACCCTAAACTGAACTTTTCCCTTTAGTCAGCATTAGCGTTTTAAACCCTAAACTGAACTCTTTCCTTTAATCAGCATTAGGGTTTTAAACCCTAAGCTGAACTCTTCCCTTTAGTCATCATTAGGGTTTTAAACCCTAAACTGAACTTTTCCCTTTAGTCAGCATTAGGGTTTAAACCCTAAACTGAACTTTTCCCTTTAGTCAGCATTAGGGTTTTAACCCTAAACTGAACTTTTCCCTTTAATCAGGATTAGGGTTTTAAACCCTAAACTGAACTTTTCCCTTTAGTCAGCATTAGGGTTTTAAACCCTAAACTGAACTTTTCCCTTTAGTCAACATTAGGGTTTTAAACCCTAAACTGAACTCTTTCCTTTAGTCAGCATTAGTGTTTTAAACCTTGAACTGAACTCTTTCCTTTAGTCAGCATTAGGGTTTTAAACCTTAAACTGAACTCTTCCCTTTAGTCTGCATTAGGGTTTTAAACCCTAAACTGAACTCTTCCCTTTAGTCAGCATTAGGGTTTTAAACCCTAAACTGAACTTTACCCTTTAGTCAGCATTATGGTTTTAAACCCTAAACTGAACTTTTCCCTTTAGTCAGCATTATGGTTTTAAACCCTAAAATGAACTCTTTCCTTTAGTCAGCATTAGGGTTTTAAACCTTGAACTTAAGGTTCAAGGTGAGCGGCCATGGTGAGCGGTTAAGGTTCGAGACAGTTGAAGGAACTGGAGAAAGGTCTCTCCAACTAGGACAGTGGTTTCTTACTGGTCACTTGCAGATAAAATATGCTACGAACATGTATTTGTACGAAAATTTCAACATCATGCAGGTTCCCTTTGGATCATGAATGTTGTCTTTGGACGATTAAATATGACGTCCTCAGACAATGATGTCTAGGGCCGTGAACTATTTAGTGAGGGATTCGCAGGCCATGAAATGGTGTCCTTGGGCCATGAAGATAGTGCCTCCGAACCATGACGCCTTTGAATAATGATATGCAAATTTGAGGAATCCTCAAGTCATGGCATGGTGTCTTCCGGCTATGAGGATGATGGCTTTTAGACTATGACGCATTTGGATAGATTGGTGATATTTTAGCTCATGACATGTAGTAATATGTTGTTAACAAGACAAGGCTTAGCCTTGCAAAATGAAGGGCATAGCTTAGCCCTATTGGAAAGCAAATAGATAGTACTAGAAATAGCGTAATATTTTTGCAGAGAGGAATAGTGCTTAGTCCCATGCAGATGGGGAGGCAAGGATTAGCCTCATACATATAGGGAGGCCAATATTAGCCTTATGCAAATAGGGAGGCAAGTATTAGCCTCATCCAGGTATGAAGGCAGGGATTAGCCTCATGCAAGTACGGAGGCAGGGATTAGCCTCATGCAAATATGGAGTCAAGGATTAGCCTCATGCAAGTATAGAGGCAAAGATTAGCCTCATGCAAGTATGAAGGCAAGGATATGGAGGCAGGGATTAGCCTCACGCAAGTACGAAGGCAGGGATTAGCCTCATGCAAATATGGAGGCAAGGATTAGCCTCATGAAAGTATGGAAATATGGAGGTAGGGATTAGCCTCATGCAAATATGGAGGCAAGGATTAGCCTCATGCAAGTATGGAGGTAGGGATTAGCCTCATGAAAATGTGGAGGCAGAGATTAGCCTCATGTAAGTATGGAGGCAAGGATTAGACTCATGCAAATATGGAGGCAGGGATTAGTCTCATGCAAATATGGAGGCAGGGATTAGCCTCATGCAAGTATGGAGGCAAGGATTAGCCTCATGCATATACAGAGTCAAGGATTAGCCTCATGCAAATGTGGAGGCAAGGATTAGCCTCATGCAAATATGGAGGCAGGGATTAGCGTGATGCAAATAGAGAGGCAGAGATTATCCTCATGAAAATATGGAGGCAGGGATTAGCCTCATGCAGAGAGAAAGTAAAAAATAAGAGTAGTATATGTCTTAGCTGGAGATGTATATTCGGTGTCTGATAGCCTGATTGATAGTAATCTTGGTACGTGCATTTATTTGCAGATGTTATCATTACGTCAGATGTGCCTGCATTCAAAGAAAAATTGTAAGTTCTGTGAGGGGGAGGTTGGTCCATGCCTTCCTCTGCTAGCCTTGTTTTACTCCATTCTAGAGGCCTTTTCGAGTTCCCATCGATAACACCTGACTGTTATGAAAATAAAGTTTTCGAAAAATATGCAATCATTGATAAAAATAGAGTCATTTTAGAAACGTATTGATATATCAAGTAATTTTAGATGAACTAGTGATTGTAACACATCTCAAAGGCATTACAGCTCTCTTATATTGGAATTTTGAAGGTCCTCCTTAAAATTCTGCCCCAGTTTGGTAGATGATCTTTTGATCCTTTGCGGATAATAGGCCTTGTTGAACCTTCTTCGGAATTTTGAGAATCCTTCTCAAAATTTTGCCCCAGTTTCTTAACCAATTTCTAACTTTCTGGCATGCGATGGCATCGGCTGGACTTGCTTCAGAAGTTTGAGGGTCCTCCTCAAAATTCTACCCCAGTTTCTAATCTTGGGAAAAGTAGAAATTTTATTATGATATGACCGAACCCATAAGGCTGCCTATGTATCCCCTCTTAAACGGGATTCAGGTCAAGCGTAGTTCAATTATATCATATGAGGAAATGTAAATAATCTAAGCATAGTATCTCTTGACTGCATCTTAATTAATTTGGTTTGGCCAGATTTCTCCATCAATTTTTGCCAGTATGAGTGCTCCTCCTGTCAGCACCCTATGAACCATGTACGAACCTTGCCAGTTGGGACAGAATTTCTCTTTGGCTTCTTCTTAATGTGGGAAGATCTTTTTTAGGACCAACTGACCTGGTGCAAACTGTCTTGGCTTGACCCTTTTGTTTAAAGCTCTAGACATTCTATTATGGTAAAGTTGACCGTGACATACTGCATTCACCCTTTTTCCATCTATAAGAGCCAATTGTTTATAGCGACTTCTTATCCACTTTGCATCTTGGAGTTCAGCTTCTTGTATAACTCTTAAAGAAGGAATCTCTACCTCGGCTGGGATGACAGTCTCGATACCATAAACCAGCATGTAAGAAGTTGCCCTGGTTGATGTGTGAACCGTAGTACGGTATCCCAATAAATCAAAAGGTAGCTTCTCATGCCATGGTTTGTGGTTCTCTACCATCTTCTTTAGTATTTTCTTGATATTTTTGTTGGCGGCTTCTACGACTCCATTCATCTAAGGCCTGCAGGCTGTGGAATTCTTGTGCTTGATTTTGAAAGTTTCACACATGGCTTTCATCAAATCGCTGTTGAGATTGGCAGCATTATCAGTAATAATGGACTCGGGAACTCCGAATCGCAACCGATACGATCTTTGACAAAATATATGATGACTTTCTTAGTTATAGCTTTGTAAGATGGAACCTCTACCCATTTTTTAAAGTAATCAATGGCTACCAGAATAAACCTGTGTCCGTTTGAAGGAGTGGGCTCAATCGGACCAATAACATCCATTCCCCAGGCGGCGAACGGCCAAGGTGAGCTTGTTGCATTGAGCTCATTTGGCGGCACTTATATCATGGCCGCATGCACTTGGCAATGAGCGCATTTGCGGACATACTGGATGTACTCTGTCTCCATGGTCATCCAAAAGTATCCGCCCCTAAGTATCTTCTTAGCCAAGACGAAACCATTCATGTGTGGGCGACAGGTCCTAGCATGTACATCCTCAAGTAACTTAGAAGCTTCCTTCGCGTCGACATATCTTAGCAATCCCAAATTCGGAGTTCTTCTATGAACTCTTCCCTTTAGTCAGCATTAGGGTTTTAAACCCTAAACTGAACTTTTCCCTTTAGTCAGCATTAGGGTTTTAAACCCTAAACTGAACTTTTCCCTTTAGTCAGCATTAGGGTTTTAAACCCTAAACTGAACTTTTCCCTTTAGTCAGCATTAGGGTTTTAAACCTTAAACTGAACTCTTCCCTTTAGTCAGCATTAAAGTTTTAAACCCTAAACTGAACTTTTCCCTTTAGTCAGCATTAGGGTTTTAAACCCTAAACTGAACTTTTCCCTTTAGTCAGCATTAGCGTTTTAAACCCTAAACTGAACTCTTTCCTTTAATCAGCATTAGGGTTTTAAACCCTAAGCTGAACTCTTCCCTTTAGTCATCATTAGGGTTTTAAACCCTAAACTGAACTTTTCCCTTTAGTCAGCATTAGGGTTTAAACCCTAAACTGAACTTTTCCCTTTAGTCAGCATTAGGGTTTTAACCCTAAACTGAACTTTTCCCTTTAATCAGGATTAGGGTTTTAAACCCTAAACTGAACTTTTCCCTTTAGTCAGCATTAGGGTTTTAAACCCTAAACTGAACTTTTCCCTTTAGTCAACATTAGGGTTTTAAACCCTAAACTGAACTCTTTCCTTTAGTCAGCATTAGTGTTTTAAACCTTGAACTGAACTCTTTCCTTTAGTCTGCATTAGGGTTTTAAACCTTAAACTGAACTCTTCCCTTTAGTCTGCATTAGGGTTTTAAACCCTAAACTGAACTCTTCCCTTTAGTCAGCATTAGGGTTTTAAACCCTAAACTGAACTTTACCCTTTAGTCAGCATTATGGTTTTAAACCCTAAACTGAACTTTTCCCTTTAGTCAGCATTATGGTTTTAAACCCTAAAATGAACTCTTTCCTTTAGTCAGCATTAGGGTTTTAAACCTTGAACTTAAGGTTCAAGGTGAGCGGCCATGGTGAGCGGTTAAGGTTCGAGACAGTTGAAGGAACTGGAGAAAGGTCTCTCCAACTAGGACAGTGGTTTCTTACTGGTCACTTGCAGATAAAATATGCTACGAACATGTATTTGTACGAAAATTTCAACATCATGCAGGTTCCCTTTGGATCATGAATGTTGTCTTTGGACGATTAAATATGACGTCCTCAGACAATGATGTCTAGGGCCGTGAACTATTTAGTGAGGGATTCGTAGGCCATGAAATGGTGTCCTTGGGCCATGAAGATAGTGCCTCCGAACCATGACGCCTTTGAATAATGATATGCAAATTTGAGGAATCCTCAAGTCATGGCATGGTGTCTTCCGGCTATGAGGATGATGGCTTTTAGACTATGACGCATTTGGATAGATTGGTGATATTTTAGCTCATGAAATGTAGTAATATGTTGTTAACAAGACAAGGCTTAGCCTTGCAAAATGAATAGCATAGCTTAGCCCTATTGGAAAGCAAATAGATAGTACTAGAAATAGCGTAATATTTTTGCAGAGAGGAATAGTGCTTAGTCCCATGCAGATGGGGAGGCAAGGATTAGCCTCATACATATAGGGAGGCCAATATTAGCCTTATGCAAATAGGGAGGCAAGTATTAGCCTCATCCAGGTATGAAGGCAGGGATTAGCCTCATGCAAGTACGGAGGCAGGGATTAGCCTCATGCAAATATGGAGTCAAGGATTAGCCTCATGCAAGTATAGAGGCAAAGATTAGCCTCATGCAAGTATGAAGGCAAGGATATGGAGGCAGGGATTAGCCTCACGCAAGTACGAAGGCAGGGATTAGCCTCATGCAAATATGGAGGCAAGGATTAGCCTCATGAAAGTATGGAAATATGGAGGTAGGGATTAGCCTCATGCAAATATGGAGGCAAGGATTAGCCTCATGCAAGTATGGAGGTAGGGATTAGCCTCATGAAAATGTGGAGGCAGAGATTAGCCTCATGTAAGTATGGAGGCAAGGATTAGACTCATGCAAATATGGAGGCAGGGATTAGTCTCATGCAAATATGGAGGCAGGGATTAGCCTCATGCAAGTATGGAGGCAAGGATTAGCCTCATGCATATACAGAGTCAAGGATTAGCCTCATGCAAATGTGGAGGCAAGGATTAGCCTCATGCAAATATGGAGGCAGGGATTAGCCTGATGCAAATAGAGAGGCAGAGATTAGCCTCATGAAAATATGGAGGCAGGGATTAGCCTCATGCAGAGAGAAAGTAAAAAATAAGAGTAGTATATGTCTTAGCTGGAGATGTATATTCGGTGTCTGATAGCCTGATTGATAGTAATCTTGGTACGTGCATTTATTTGCAGATGTTATCATTACGTCAGATGTGCCTGCATTCAAAGAAAAATTGTAAGTTCTGTGAGGGGGAGGTTGGTCCATGCCTTCCTCTGCTAGCCTTGTTTTACTCCATTCTAGAGGCCTTTTCGAGTTCCCATCGATAACACCTGACTGTTATGAAAATAAAGTTTTCGAAAAATATGCAATCATTGATAAAAATAGAGTCATTTTAGAAACGTATTGATATATCAAGTAATTTTAGATGAACTAGTGATTGTAACACATCTCAAAGGCATTACAGCTCTCTTATATTGGAATTTTGAAGGTCCTCCTTAAAATTCTGCCCCAGTTTGGTAGATGATCTTTTGATCCTTTGCGGATAATAGGCCTTGTTGAACCTTCTTCGGAATTTTGAGAATCCTTCTCAAAATTTTGCCCCAGTTTCTTAACCAATTTCTAACTTTCTGGCATGCGATGGCATCGGCTGGACTTGCTTCAGAAGTTTGAGGGTCCTCCTCAAAATTCTACCCCAGTTTCTAATCTTGGGAAAAGTAGAAATTTTATTATGATATGACCGAACCCATAAGGCTGCCTATGTATCCCCTCTTAAACGGGATTCAGGTCAAGCGTAGTTCAATTATATCATATGAGGAAATGTAAATAATCTAAGCATAGTATCTCTTGACTGCATCTTAATTAATTTGGTTTGGCCAGATTTCTCCATCCATTTTTGCCAGTATGAGTGCTCCTCCTGTCAGCACCCTATGAACCATGTACGAACCTTGCCAGTTGGGATAGAATTTCCCTTTGGCTTCTTCTTAATGTGGGAAGATCTTTTTTAGGACCAACTGACCTGGTGCAAACTGTCTTGGCTTGACCCTTTTGTTTAAAGCTCTAGACATTCTATTATGGTAAAGTTGACCGTGACATACTGCATTCACCCTTTTTCCATCTATAAGAGCCAATTGTTTATAGCGACTTCTTATCCACTTTGCATCTTGGAGTTCAGCTTCTTGTATAACTCTTAAAGAAGGAATCTCTACCTCGGCTGGGATGACAGTCTCGATACCATAAACCAGCATGTAAGAAGTTGCCCTGGTTGATGTGTGAACCGTAGTACGGTATCCCAATAAATCAAAAGGTAGCTTCTCATGCCATGGTTTGTGGTTCTCTACCATCTTCTTTAGTATTTTCTTGATATTTTTGTTGGCGGCTTCTACGACTCCATTCATCTAAGGTCTGCAGGCTGTGGAATTCTTGTGCTTGATTTTGAAAGTTTCACACATGGCTTTCATCAAATCGCTGTTGAGATTGGCAGCATTATCAGTAATAATGGACTCGGGAACTCCGAATCGCAACCGATACGATCTTTGACAAAATATATGATGACTTTCTTAGTTATAGCTTTGTAAGATGGAACCTCTACCCATTTTTTAAAGTAATCAATGGCTACCAGAATAAACCTATGTCCGTTTGAAGGAGTGGGCTCAATCGGACCAATAACATCCATTCCCCAGGCGGCGAACGGCCAAGGTGAGCTTGTTGCATTGAGCTCATTTGGCGGCACTTATATCATGGCCGCATGCACTTGGCAATGAGCGCATTTGCGGACATACTGGATGTACTCTGTCTCCATGGTCATCCAAAAGTATCCGCCCCTAAGTATCTTCTTAGCCAAGACGAAACCATTCATGTGTGGGCGACAGGTCCTAGCATGTACATCCTCAAGTAACTTAGAAGCTTCCTTCGCGTCGACATATCTTAGCAATCCCAAATTCGGAGTTCTTCTATGAACTCTTCCCTTTAGTCAGCATTAGGGTTTTAAACCCTAAACTGAACTTTTCCCTTTAGTCAGCATTAGGGTTTTAAACCCTAAACTGAACTTTTCCCTTTAGTCAGCATTAGGGTTTTAAACCCTAAACTGAACTTTTCCCTTTAGTCAGCATTAGGGTTTTAAACCTTAAACTGAACTCTTCCCTTTAGTCAGCATTAAAGTTTTAAACCCTAAACTGAACTTTTCCCTTTAGTCAGCATTAGGGTTTTAAACCCTAAACTGAACTTTTCCCTTTAGTCAGCATTAGCGTTTTAAACCCTAAACTGAACTCTTTCCTTTAATCAGCATTAGGGTTTTAAACCCTAAGCTGAACTCTTCCCTTTAGTCATCATTAGGGTTTTAAACCCTAAACTGAACTTTTCCCTTTAGTCAGCATTAGGGTTTTAAACCCTAAACTAAACTTTTTCCATTTAGTCAGCATTAGGGTTTTAACCCTAAACTGAACTTTTTCCTTTAATCAGGATTAGGGTTTTAAACCCTAAACTGAACTTTTCCCTTTAGTCAGCATTAGGGTTTTAAACCCTAAACTGAACTTTTCCCTTTAGTCAACATTAGGGTTTTAAACCCTAAACTGAACTCTTTCCTTTAGTCAGCATTAGTGTTTTAAACCTTGAACTGAACTCTTTCCTTTAGTCAGCATTAGGGTTTTAAACCTTAAACTGAACTCTTCCCTTTAGTCTGCATTAGGGTTTTAAACCCTAAACTGAACTCTTCCCTTTAGTCAGCATTAGGGTTTTAAACCCTAAACTGAACTTTACCCTTTAGTCAGCATTATGGTTTTAAACCCTAAACTGAACTTTTCCCTTTAGTCAGCATTATGGTTTTAAACCCTAAAATGAACTCTTTCCTTTAGTCAGCATTAGGGTTTTAAACCTTGAACTTAAGGTTCAAGGTGAGCGGCCATGGTGAGCGGTTAAGGTTCGAGACAGTTGAAGGAACTGGAGAAAGGTCTCTCCAACTAGGACAGTGGTTTCTTACTGGTCACTTGCAGATAAAATATGCTACGAACATGTATTTGTACGAAAATTTCAACATCATGCAGGTTCCCTTTGGATCATGAATGTTGTCTTTGGACGATTAAATATGACGTCCTCAGACAATGATGTCTAGGGCCGTGAACTATTTAGTGAGGGATTCGCAGGCCATGAAATGGTGTCCTTGGGCCATGAAGATAGTGCCTCCGAACCATGACGCCTTTGAATAATGATATGCAAATTTGAGGAATCCTCAAGTCATGGCATGGTGTCTTCCGGCTATGAGGATGATGGCTTTTAGACTATGACGCATTTGGATAGATTGGTGATATTTTAGCTCATGACATGTAGTAATATGTTGTTAACAAGACAAGGCTTAGCCTTGCAAAATGAAGGGCATAGCTTAGCCCTATTGGAAAGCAAATAGATAGTACTAGAAATAGCGTAATATTTTTGCAGAGAGGAATAGTGCTTAGTCCCATGCAGATGGGGAGGCAAGGATTAGCCTCATACATATAGGGAGGCCAATATTAGCCTTATGCAAATAGGGAGGCAAGTATTAGCCTCATCCAGGTATGAAGGCAGGGATTAGCCTCATGCAAGTACGGAGGCAGGGATTAGCCTCATGCAAATATGGAGTCAAGGATTAGCCTCATGCAAGTATAGAGGCAAAGATTAGCCTCATGCAAGTATGAAGGCAAGGATATGGAGGCAGGGATTAGCCTCACGCAAGTACGAAGGCAGGGATTAGCCTCATGCAAATATGGAGGCAAGGATTAGCCTCATGAAAGTATGGAAATATGGAGGTAGGGATTAGCCTCATGCAAATATGGAGGCAAGGATTAGCCTCATGCAAGTATGGAGGTAGGGATTAGCCTCATGAAAATGTGGAGGCAGAGATTAGCCTCATGTAAGTATGGAGGCAAGGATTAGACTCATGCAAATATGGAGGCAGGGATTAGTCTCATGCAAATATGGAGGCAGGGATTAGCCTCATGCAAGTATGGAGGCAAGGATTAGCCTCATGCATATACAGAGTCAAGGATTAGCCTCATGCAAATGTGGAGGCAAGGATTAGCCTCATGCAAATATGGAGGCAGGGATTAGCCTGATGCAAATAGAGAGGCAGAGATTAGCCTCATGAAAATATGGAGGCAGGGATTAGCCTCATGCAGAGAGAAAGTAAAAAATAAGAGTAGTATATGTCTTAGCTGGAGATGTATATTCGGTGTCTGATAGCCTGATTGATAGTAATCTTGGTACGTGCATTTATTTGCAGATGTTATCATTACGTCAGATGTGCCTGCATTCAAAGAAAAATTGTAAGTTCTGTGAGGGGGAGGTTGGTCCATGCCTTCCTCTGCTAGCCTTGTTTTACTCCATTCTAGAGGCCTTTTCGAGTTCCCATCGATAACACCTGACTGTTATGAAAATAAAGTTTTCGAAAAATATGCAATCATTGATAAAAATAGAGTCATTTTAGAAACGTATTGATATATCAAGTAATTTTAGATGAACTAGTGATTGTAACACATCTCAAAGGCATTACAGCTCTCTTATATTGGAATTTTGAAGGTCCTCCTTAAAATTCTGCCCCAGTTTGGTAGATGATCTTTTGATCCTTTGCGGATAATAGGCCTTGTTGAACCTTCTTCGGAATTTTGAGAATCCTTCTCAAAATTTTGCCCCAGTTTCTTAACCAATTTCTAACTTTCTGGCATGCGATGGCATCGGCTGGACTTGCTTCAGAAGTTTGAGGGTCCTCCTCAAAATTCTACCCCAGTTTCTAATCTTGGGAAAAGTAGAAATTTTATTATGATATGACCGAACCCATAAGGCTGCCTATGTATCCCCTCTTAAACGGGATTCAGGTCAAGCGTAGTTCAATTATATCATATGAGGAAATGTAAATAATCTAAGCATAGTATCTCTTGACTGCATCTTAATTAATTTGGTTTGGCCAGATTTCTCCATCCATTTTTGCCAGTATGAGTGCTCCTCCTGTCAGCACCCTATGAACCATGTACGAACCTTGCCAGTTGGGATAGAATTTCCCTTTGGCTTCTTCTTAATGTGGGAAGATCTTTTTTAGGACCAACTGACCTGGTGCAAACTGTCTTGGCTTGACCCTTTTGTTTAAAGCTCTAGACATTCTATTATGGTAAAGTTGACCGTGACATACTGCATTCACCCTTTTTCCATCTATAAGAGCCAATTGTTTATAGCGACTTCTTATCCACTTTGCATCTTGGAGTTCAGCTTCTTGTATAACTCTTAAAGAAGGAATCTCTACCTCGGCTGGGATGACAGTCTCGATACCATAAACCAGCATGTAAGAAGTTGCCCTGGTTGATGTGTGAACCGTAGTACGGTATCCCAATAAATCAAAAGGTAGCTTCTCATGCCATGGTTTGTGGTTCTCTACCATCTTCTTTAGTATTTTCTTGATATTTTTGTTGGCGGCTTCTACGACTCCATTCATCTAAGGTCTGCAGGCTGTGGAATTCTTGTGCTTGATTTTGAAAGTTTCACACATGGCTTTCATCAAATCGCTGTTGAGATTGGCAGCATTATCAGTAATAATGGACTCGGGAACTCCGAATCGCAACCGATACGATCTTTGACAAAATATATGATGACTTTCTTAGTTATAGCTTTGTAAGATGGAACCTCTACCCATTTTTTAAAGTAATCAATGGCTACCAGAATAAACCTATGTCCGTTTGAAGGAGTGGGCTCAATCGGACCAATAACATCCATTCCCCAGGCGGCGAACGGCCAAGGTGAGCTTGTTGCATTGAGCTCATTTGGCGGCACTTATATCATGGCCGCATGCACTTGGCAATGAGCGCATATGCGGACATACTGGATGTACTCTGTCTCCATGGTCATCCAAAAGTATCCGCCCCTAAGTATCTTCTTAGCCAAGACGAAACCATTCATGTGTGGGCGACAGGTCCTAGCATGTACATCCTCAAGTAACTTAGAAGCTTCCTTCGCGTCGACATATCTTAGCAATCCCAAATTCGGAGTTCTTCTATGAACTCTTCCCTTTAGTCAGCATTAGGGTTTTAAACCCTAAACTGAACTTTTCCCTTTAGTCAGCATTAGGGTTTTAAACCCTAAAGTGAACTTTTCCCTTTAGTCAGCATTAAGGTTTTAAACCCTAAACTGAACTTTTCCCTTTAGTCAGCATTAGGGTTTTAAACCTTAAACTGAACTCTTCCCTTTAGTCAGCATTAAAGTTTTAAACCCTAAACTGAACTTTTCCCTTTAGTCAGCATTAGGGTTTTAAACCCTAAACTGAACTTTTCCCTTTAGTCAGCATTAGCGTTTTAAACCCTAAACTGAACTCTTTCCTTTAATCAGCATTAGGGTTTTAAACCCTAAGCTGAACTCTTCCCTTTAGTCATCATTAGGGTTTTAAACCCTAAACTGAACTTTTCCCTTTAGTCAGCATTAGGGTTTTAAACCCTAAACTAAACTTTTTCCATTTAGTCAGCATTAGGGTTTTAAACCCTAAACTGAACTTTTCCCTTTAATCAGGATTAGGGTTTTAAACGCTAAACTGAACTCTTCCTTTTAGTCAGCATTAGGGTTTTAAACCCTAAACTGAACTTTTCCCTTTAATCAGGATTAGGGTTTTAAACCCTAAACTGAACTTTTCTCTTTAGTCAGCATTAGGGTTTTAAACCCTAAACTGAACTTTTCCCTTTAGTCAGCATTAGGTTTTTCAACCCTAAACTGAACTCTTTCCTTTAGTCAGTATTAGGGTTTTAAACCTTGAACTTAACTCTTTCCTTTAGTCAGCATTAGGGTTTTAAACCTTAAACTGAACTCTTCCCTTTAGTCAGCATTAGGGTTTTAAACCCTAAACTGAACTTTTCCCTTTAGTCAGCATTAGGGTTTTAAACCCTAAACTGAACTTTTCCCTTTAGTCAGCATTAGGGTTTTAAACCCTAAACTGAACTCTTTCCTTTAGTCAGCATTAGGGTTTTAAACCCTAAACTGAACTCTTTCCTTTAGTCAGCATTAGGGTTTTAAACCTTAAACTCAACTCTTCCCTTTAGTCAACATTAGGGTTTTAAACCCTAAACTGAACTTTTCCCTTTAATCAGGATTAGGGTTTTAAACCATAAACTGAACTCTTCCCTTTAGTCAGCATTAGTGTTTTAAACCCTAAACTGAACTTTTCCCTTTAGTCAGCATTAGGGTTTTAAACCCTAAACTGAACTTTTCCTTTTAGTCAGCATTAGGGTTTTAAACCCTAAACTGAACTTTTTCCATTTAGTCAGCATTAGGGTTTTAAACCCTAAACTGAACTTTTTCCCTTTAATCAGGATTAGGGTTTTAAACCCTAAACTGAACTTTTCCCTTTAATCAGGATTAGAGTTTTAAACCCTAAACTGAACTTTTCCCTTTAATCAGCATTAGGGTTTTAAACCCTAAACTGAACTTTTCCCTTTAGTCAGCATTAGGGTTTTAAACCCTAAACTGAACTTTTCCCTTTAGTCAGCATTAGGGTTTTAAACCCTAAACTGAACTTTTCCCTTTAGTTAGCATTAGGGTTTTAAACCCTAAACTGAACTTTTCCCTTTAGTCAGCATTAGGGTTTTAAACCTTAAACTGAACTCTTCCCTTTAGTCAGCATTAGGGTTTTAAACCCTAAACTGAACTTTTCCCTTTAATCAGGATTAGGGTTTTAAACCTTAAACTGAACTCTTCCCTTTAGTCAGCATTAAAGTTTTAAACCCTAAACTGAACTTTTCCCTTTAGTCAGCATTAGGGTTTTAAACCCTAAACTGAACTTTTCCCTTTAGTCAGCATTAGCGTTTTAAACCCTAAACTGAACTCTTTCCTTTAATCAGCATTAGGGTTTTAAACCCTAAGCTGAACTCTTCCCTTTAGTCATCATTAGGGTTTTAAACCCTAAACTGAACTTTTCCCTTTAGTCAGCATTAGGGTTTTAAACCCTAAACTAAACTTTTTCCATTTAGTCAGCATTAGGGTTTTAAACCCTAAACTGAACTTTTCCCTTTAATCAGGATTAGGGTTTTAAACGCTAAACTGAACTCTTCCTTTTAGTCAGCATTAGGGTTTTAAACCCTAAACTGAACTTTTCCCTTTAATCAGGATTAGGGTTTTAAACCCTAAACTGAACTTTTCTCTTTAGTCAGCATTAGGGTTTTAAACCCTAAACTGAACTTTTCCCTTTAGTCAGCATTAGGTTTTTCAACCCTAAACTGAACTCTTTCCTTTAGTCAGCATTAGGGTTTTAAACCCTAAACTGAACTCTTTCCTTTAGTCAGCATTAGGGTTTTAAACCTTAAACTCAACTCTTCCCTTTAGTCAACATTAGGGTTTTAAACCCTAAACTGAACTTTTCCCTTTAATCAGGATTAGGGTTTTAAACCATAAACTGAACTCTTCCCTTTAGTCAGCATTAGTGTTTTAAACCCTAAACTGAACTTTTCCCTTTAGTCAGCATTAGGGTTTTAAACCCTAAACTGAACTTTTCCTTTTAGTCAGCATTAGGGTTTTAAACCCTAAACTGAACTTTTTCCATTTAGTCAGCATTAGGGTTTTAAACCCTAAACTGAATTTTTTCCTTTAATCAGGATTAGGGTTTTAAACCCTAAACTGAACTTTTCCCTTTAATCAGGATTAGAGTTTTAAACCCTAAACTGAACTTTTCCCTTTAATCAGCATTAGGGTTTTAAACCCTAAACTGAACTTTTCCCTTTAGTCAGCATTAGGGTTTTAAACCCTAAACTGAACTTTTCCCTTTAGTCAGCATTAGGGTTTTAAACCCTAAACTGAACTTTTCCCTTTAGTTAGCATTAGGGTTTTAAACCCTAAACTGAACTTTTCCCTTTAGTCAGCATTAGGGTTTTAAACCTTAAACTGAACTCTTCCCTTTAGTCAGCATTAGGGTTTTAAACCCTAAACTGAACTTTTCCCTTTAATCAGGATTAGGGTTTTAAACCCTAAACTGAACTTTTCCCTTTAGTCAGCATTAGGGTTTTAAACCCTAAACTGAACTTTTCCCTTTAGTCAGCATTAGGGTTTTAAACCCTAAACTGAACTTTTCCCTTTAGTCAGCATTAGCGTTTTAAACCCTAAACTGAACTCTTTCCTTTAGTCAGCATTAGGGTTTTAAACCTTGAACTGAACTCTTTCCTTTAGTCAGCATTAGGGTTTTAAACCTTAAACTGAACTCTTCCCTTTAGTCAGCATTAGGGTTTTAAACCCTAAACTGAACTTTTCCCTTTAATCAGGATTAGGGTTTTAAACCCTAAACTGAACTTTTCCCTTTGGTCAGCATTAGGGTTTTAAACCCTAAACTGAACTTTTTCCATTTAGTCAGCATTAGGGTTTTAAACCCTAAACTGAACTCTTCCCTTTAGTCATCATTAGGGTTTTAAACCCTAAACTGAACTCTTCCCTTTAGTCAGCATTAGGGTTTTAAACCCTAAACTAAACTTTTTCCATTTAGTCAGCATTAGGGTTTTAAACCCAAAACTGAACTCTTCCCTTTAGTCAGCATTAGGGTTTTAAACCCTAAACTGAACTTTTCCCTTTAGTCAGCATTAGGGTTTTAAACCCTAAACTGAACTCTTTTCTTTAGTCAGCATTAGGGCTTTAAACCCTAAACTGAACTTTTCCCTTTAGTCAGCATTAGGGTTTTAAACCTTAAACTGAACTTTTTCCATTTAGTCAGCATTAGGGTTTTAAACCCTAAACTGAACTCTTCCCTTTAGTCAGCATTAGGGTTTTAAACCCTAAACTAAACTTTTTCCATTTAGTCAGCATTAGGGTTTTAAACCCTAAACTGAACTTTTCCCTTTAATCAGGATTAGGGTTTTAAACCCTAAACTAAACTTTTTCCATTTAGTCAGCATTAGGGTTTTAAACCCAAAACTGAACTCTTCCCTTTAGTCAGCATTAGCGTTTTAAACCCTAAACTGAACTCTTTCCTTTAATCAGGATTAGGGTTTTAAACCCTAAACTGAACTTTTCCCTTTAGTCAGCATTAGGGTTTTAAACCCTAAACTGAACTTTTCCCTTTAGTCAGCATTAGGGTTTTAAACCTTAAACTGAACTTTTTCCATTTAGTCAGCATTAGGGTTTTAAACCCTAAACTGAACTCTTCCCTTTAGTCAGCATTAGGGTTTTAAACCCTAAACTAAACTTTTTCCATTTAGTCAGCATTAGGGTTTTAAACCCTAAACTGAACTTTTCCCTTTAATCAGGATTAGGGTTTTAAACGCTAAACTGAACTCTTCCCTTTAGTCAGCATTAGGGTTTTAAACCCTAAACTGAACTTTTCCCTTTAATCAGGATTAGGGTTTTAAACCCTAAACTGAACTTTTCCCTTTAGTCAGCATTAGGGTTTTAAACCCTAAACTGAACTTTTCCCTTTAGTCAGCATTAGGGTTTTAAACCCTAAACTGAACTCTTTCCTTTAGTCAGCATTAGGGTTTTAAACCTTGAACTGAACTCTTTCCTTTAGTCAGCATTAGGGTTTTAAACCTTAAACTGAACTCTTCCCTTTAGTCAGCATTAGGGTTTTAAACCCTAAACTGAACTTTTCCCTTTAATCAGGATTAGGGTTTTAAACCCTAAACTGAACTTTTCCCTTTGGTCAGCATTAGGGTTTTAAACCCTAAACTGAACTTTTTCCATTTAGTCAGCATTAGGGTTTTAAACCCTAAACTGAACTCTTCCCTTTAGTCATCATTAGGGTTTTAAACCCTAAACTGAACTCTTCCCTTTAGTCAGCATTAGGGTTTTAAACCCTAAACTAAACTTTTTCCATTTAGTTAGCATTAGGGTTTTAAACCCTAAACTGAACTCTTCCCTTTAGTCATCATTAGGGTTTTAAACCCTAAACTGAACTTTTCCCTTTGGTCAGCATTAGGGTTTTAAACCCTAAACTGAACTTTTCCCTTTAGTCAGCATTAGGGTTTTAAACCTTAAACTGAACTTTTTCCATTTAGTCAGCATTAGGGTTTTAAACCCTAAACTGAACTCTTCCCTTTAGTCAGCATTAGGGTTTTAAACCCTAAACTAAACTTTTTCCATTTAGTCAGCATTAGGGTTTTAAACCCTAAACTGAACTTTTCCCTTTAATCAGGATTAAGGTTTTAAACGCTAAACTGAACTCTTCCCTTTAGTCAGCATTAGGGTTTTAAACCCTAAACTGAACGTTTCCCTTTAATCAGGATTAGGGTTTTAAACCCTAAACTGAACTTTTCCCTTTAGTCAGCATTAGGGTTTTAAACCCTAAACTGAACTTTTCCCTTTAGTCAGCATTAGGTTTTTCAACCCTAAACTGAACTCTTTCCTTTAGTCAGTATTAGGGTTTTAAACCTTGAACTTAACTTTTTCCTTTAGTTAGTATTAGGGTTTTAAACCTTAAACTGAACTCTTCCCTTTAGTCAGCATTAGGGTTTTAAACCCTAAACTGAACTTTTCCCTTTAGTCAGCATTAGGGTTTTAAACCCTAAACTGAACTTTTCCCTTTAGTCAGCATTAGGGTTTTAAACCCTAAACTGAACTCTTTCCTTTAGTCAGCATTAGGGTTTTAAACCCTAAACTGAACTCTTTCCTTTAGTCAGCATTAGGGTTTTAAACCTTAAACTCAACTCTTCCCTTTAGTCAACATTAGGGTTTTAAACCCTAAACTAAACTTTTCCCTTTAATCAGGATTAGGGTTTTAAACCATAAACTGAACTCTTCCCTTTAGTCAGCATTAGTGTTTTAAACCCTAAACTGAACTTTTCTCTTTAGTCAGCATTAGGGTTTTAAACCCTAAACTGAACTTTTCCTTTTAGTCAGGATTAGGGTTTTAAACCCTAAACTGAACTTTTTCCATTTAGTCAGGATTAGGGTTTTAAACCCTAAACTGAACTTTTCCCTTTAATCAGCATTAGGGTTTTAAACCCTAAACTGAACTTTTCCCTTTAGTCAGCATTAGGGTTTTAAACCCTAAACTGAACTTTTCCCTTTAGTCAGCATTAGGGTTTTAAACCCTAAACTGAACTCTTCCCTTTAGTCAGCATTAGGGTTTTAAACCCTAAACTGAACTTTTCCCTTTAGTCAGCATTAGGGTTTTAAACCCTAAACTGAAATTTTCCCTTTAGTCAGCATTAGCGTTTTAAACCCTAAACTGAACTCTTTCCTTTAGTCAGCATTAGGGTTTTAAACCTTGAACTGAACTCTTTCCTTTAGTCAGCATTAGGGTTTTAAACCTTAAACTGAACTCTTCCCTTTAGTCAGCATTAGGGTTTTAAACCCTAAACTGAACTTTTCCCTTTAATCAGGATTAGGGTTTTAAACCCTAAACTGAACTTTTCCCTTTGGTCAGCATTAGGGTTTTAAACCCTAAACTGAACTTTTTCCATTTAGTCAGCATTAGGGTTTTAAACCCTAAACTGAACTCTTCCCTTTAGTCATCATTAGGGTTTTAAACCCTAAACTGAACTCTTCCCTTTAGTCAGCATTAGGGTTTTAAACCCTAAACTAAACTTTTTCCATTTAGTCAGCATTAGGGTTTTAAACCCTAAACTGAACTCTTCCCTTTAGTCAGCATTAGGGTTTTAAACCCTAAACTGAACTTTTCCCTTTAGTCAGCATTAGCGTTTTAAACCCTAAACTGAACTCTTTCCTCTAATCAGGATAAGGGTTTTAAACCCTAAACTGAACTTTTCCCTTTGGTCAGCATTAGGGTTTTAAACCCTAAACTGAACTTTTCCCTTTAGTCAGCATTAGGGTTTTAAACCTTAAACTGAACTTTTTCCATTTAGTCAGCATTAGGGTTTTAAACCCTAAACTGAACTCTTCCCTTTAGTCAGCATTAGGGTTTTAAACCCTAAACTAAACTTTTTCCATTTAGTCAGCATTAGGGTTTTAAACCCTAAACTGAACTTTTCCCTTTAATCAGGATTAAGGTTTTAAACGCTAAACTGAACTCTTCCCTTTAGTCAGCATTAGGGTTTTAAACCCTAAACTGAACGTTTCCCTTTAATCAGGATTAGGGTTTTAAACCCTAAACTGAACTTTTCCCTTTAGTCAGCATTAGGGTTTTAAACCCTAAACTGAACTTTTCCCTTTAGTCAGCATTAGGTTTTTCAACCCTAAACTGAACTCTTTCCTTTAGTCAGTATTAGGGTTTTAAACCTTGAACTTAACTTTTTCCTTTAGTTAGTATTAGGGTTTTAAACCTTAAACTGAACTCTTCCCTTTAGTCAGCATTAGGGTTTTAAACCCTAAACTGAACTTTTCCCTTTAGTCAGCATTAGGGTTTTAAACCCTAAACTGAACTTTTCCCTTTAGTCAGCATTAGGGTTTTAAACCCTAAACTGAACTCTTTCCTTTAGTCAGCATTAGGGTTTTAAACCCTAAACTGAACTCTTTCCTTTAGTCAGCATTAGGGTTTTAAACCTTAAACTCAACTCTTCCCTTTAGTCAACATTAGGGTTTTAAACCCTAAACTAAACTTTTCCCTTTAATCAGGATTAGGGTTTTAAACCATAAACTGAACTCTTCCCTTTAGTCAGCATTAGTGTTTTAAACCCTAAACTGAACTTTTCTCTTTAGTCAGCATTAGGGTTTTAAACCCTAAACTGAACTTTTCCTTTTAGTCAGGATTAGGGTTTTAAACCCTAAACTGAACTTTTTCCATTTAGTCAGGATTAGGGTTTTAAACCCTAAACTGAACTTTTCCCTTTAATCAGCATTAGGGTTTTAAACCCTAAACTGAACTTTTCCCTTTAGTCAGCATTAGGGTTTTAAACCCTAAACTGAACTTTTCCCTTTAGTCAGCATTAGGGTTTTAAACCCTAAACTGAACTTTTCCCTTTAGTTAGCATTAGGGTTTTAAACCCTAAACTGAACTTTTCCCTTTAGTCAGCATTAGGGTTTTAAACCTTAAACTGAACTCTTCCCTTTAGTCAGCATTAGGGTTTTAAACCCTAAACTGAACTTTTCCCTTTAATCAGGATTAGGGTTTTAAACCCTAAACTGAACTTTTCCCTTTAGTCAGCATTAGGGTTTTAAACCCTAAACTGAACTTTTCTCTTTAGTCAGCATTAGGGTTTTAAACCCTAAACTGAACTTTTCCCTTTAGTCAGCATTAGCGTTTTAAACCCTAAACTGAACTCTTTCCTTTAGTCAGCATTAGGGTTTTAAACCTTGAACTGAACTCTTTCCTTTAGTCAGCATTAGGGTTTTAAACCTTGAACTGAACTTTTCCCTTTAGTCAGCATTAGGGTTTTAAACCCTAAACTGAACTTTTCCCTTTAATCAGGATTAGGGTTTTAAACCCTAAACTGAACTTTTCTCTTTGGTCAGCATTAGGGTTTTAAACCCTAAACTGAACTTTTTCCATTTAGTCAGCATTAGGGTTTTAAACCCTAAACTGAACTCTTCCCTTTAGTATTCATTAGGGTTTTAAACCCTAAACTGAACTCTTCCCTTTAGTCAGCATTAGGGTTTCAAACCCTAAACTAAACTTTTTCCATTTAGTCAGCATTAGGGTTTTAAACCCTAAACTGAACTTTTCCCTTTAATCAGGATTAGGGTTTTAAACCCTAAACTGAACTCTTCCCTTTAGTCAGCATTAGGGTTTTAAACCCTAAACTGAACTCTTCCCTTTAATTAGGATTAGGATTTTAAACCCTAAACTGAACTTTTCCCTTTAGTCAGCATTAGGGTTTTAAACCCTAAACTGAACTTTTCCCTTTAGTCAGCATTAGGTTTTTCAACCCTAAACTGAACTCTTTTCTTTAGTCAGTATTAGGGTTTTAAACCTTGAACTTAACTCTTTCCTTTAGTCAGCATTAGGGTTTTAAACCTTAAACAGAACTCTTCCCTTTAGTCAGCATTAGGGTTTTAAACCCTAAACTGAACTTTTCCCTTTAGTCAGCATTAGGGTTTTAAACCCTAAACTGAACTTTTCCCTTTAGTCAGCATTAGGGTTTTAAACCCTAAACTGAACTCTTTCCTTTAGTCAGCATTAGGGTTTTAAACCCTAAACTGAACTCTTTCCTTTAGTCAGCATTAGGGTTTTAAACCTTAAACTCAACTCTTCCCTTTAGTCAACATTAGGGTTTTAAACCCTAAACTAAACTTTTCCCTTTAATCAGGATTAGGGTTTTAAACCATAAACTGAACTCTTCCCTTTAGTCAGCATTAGTGTTTTAAACCCTAAACTGAACTTTTCCCTTTAGTCAGCATTAGGGTTTTAAACCCTAAACTGAACTTTTCCTTTTAGTCAGGATTAGGGTTTTAAACCCTAAACTGAACTTTTTCCATTTAGTCAGGATTAGGGTTTTAAACCCTAAACTGAACTTTTCCCTTTAATCAGCATTAGGGTTTTAAACCCTAAACTGAACTTTTCCCTTTAGTCAGCATTAGGGTTTTAAACCCTAAACTGAACTTTTCCCTTTAGTCAGCATTAGGGTTTTAAACCCTAAACTGAACTTTTCCCTTTAGTTAGCATTAGGGTTTTAAACCCTAAACTGAACTTTTCCCTTTAGTCAGCATTAGGGTTTTAAACCTTAAACTGAACTCTTCCCTTTAGTCAGCATTAGGGTTTTAAACCCTAAACTGAACTTTTCCCTTTAATCAGGATTAGGGTTTTAAACCCTAAACTGAACTTTTCCCTTTAGTCAGCATTAGGGTTTTAAACCCTAAACTGAACTTTTCTCTTTAGTCAGCATTAGGGTTTTAAACCCTAAACTGAACTTTTCCCTTTAGTCAGCATTAGCGTTTTAAACCCTAAACTGAACTCTTTCCTTTAGTCAGCATTAGGGTTTTAAACCTTGAACTGAACTCTTTCCTTTAGTCAGCATTAGGGTTTTAAACCTTGAACTGAACTTTTCCCTTTAGTCAGCATTAGGGTTTTAAACCCTAAACTGAACTTTTCCCTTTAATCAGGATTAGGGTTTTAAACCCTAAACTGAACTTTTCTCTTTGGTCAGCATTAGGGTTTTAAACCCTAAACTGAACTTTTTCCATTTAGTCAGCATTAGGGTTTTAAACCCTAAACTGAACTCTTCCCTTTAGTATTCATTAGGGTTTTAAACCCTAAACTGAACTCTTCCCTTTAGTCAGCATTAGGGTTTCAAACCCTAAACTAAACTTTTTCCATTTAGTCAGCATTAGGGTTTTAAACCCTAAACTGAACTTTTCCCTTTAATCAGGATTAGGGTTTTAAACCCTAAACTGAACTCTTCCCTTTAGTCAGCATTAGGGTTTTAAACCCTAAACTGAACTCTTCCCTTTAATTAGGATTAGGATTTTAAACCCTAAACTGAACTTTTCCCTTTAGTCAGCATTAGGGTTTTAAACCCTAAACTGAACTTTTCCCTTTAGTCAGCATTAGGTTTTTCAACCCTAAACTGAACTCTTTTCTTTAGTCAGTATTAGGGTTTTAAACCTTGAACTTAACTCTTTCCTTTAGTCAGCATTAGGGTTTTAAACCTTAAACTGAACTCTTCCCTTTAGTCAGCATTAGGGTTTTAAACCCTAAACTGAACTTTTCCCTTTAGTCAGCATTAAGGTTTTAAACCCTAAACTGAACTTTTCCCTTTAGTCAGCATTAGGGTTTTATACCTTGAACTGAACTCTTTCCTTTAGTCAGCATTAGGGTTTTAAACCCTAAACTAAACTTTTCCCTATAGTCAGCATTAGGGTTTTAAACCCTAAACTAAACTTTTCCCTTTAGTCAGCATTAGGGTTTTAAACCCTAAACTGAACTCTTTCCTTTAGTCAGCATTAGGGTTTTAAACCCTAAACTGAACTCTTTCCTTTAGTCAGCATTAGGGTTTTAAACCTTAAACTCAACTCTTCCCTTTAGTCAGTATTAGGGTTTTAAACCCTAAACTGAACTTTTCCCTTTAATCAGGATTAAGGTTTTAAACCATAAACTGAACTCTTCCCTTTAGTCAGCTTTAGTGTTTAAACCCTAAACTGAACTTTTCCCTTTGGTCAGCATTAGGGTTTTAAACCCTAAACTGAACTTTTCCCTTTAGTCAGCATTAGGGTTTTAAACCCTAAACTGAACTTTTCCCTTTACTCAGGATTAGGGTTTTAAACCCTAAACTGAACTTTTCCCTTTAGTCAGCATTAGGGTTTTAAACCCTAAACTGAACTTTTCCCTTTAGTCAGCATTAGGGTTTTAAACCCTAAACTGAACTCTTTCCTTTAGTCAGCATTAGGGTTTTAAACCTTAAACTGAACTCTTCCCTTTAGTCAGCATTAGGGTTTTAAACCCTAAACTGAACTTTTCCCTTTAGTCAGCATTAGGGTTTTAAACCCTAAACTGAACTTTTCCCTTTAGTCAGCATTAGCGTTTTAAACCCTAAACTGAACTCTTTCCTTTAGTCAGCATTAGGGTTTTAAACCTTGAACTGAACTCTTTCCTTTAGTCAGCATTAGGGTTTTAAACCTTAAACTGAACTCTTCCCTTTAGTCAGCATTAGGGTTTTAAACCCTAAACTGAACTTTTCCCTTTAATCAGGATTAGGGTTTTAAACCCTAAACTGAACTTTTCCCTTTGGTCAGCATTAGGGTTTTAAACCCTAAACTGAACTTTTCTCTTTAGTCAGCATTAGGGTTTTAAACCTTAAACTGAACTTTTTCCATTTAGTCAGCATTAGGGTTTTAAACCCTAAACTGAACTCTTCCCTTTAGTGAGCATTAGGGTTTTAAACCCTAAACTCAACTTTTTCCATTTAATCAGCATTAGGGTTTTAAACCCTAAACTGAACTTTTCCCTTTAATCAGGATTAGGGTTTTAAACCCTAAACTGAACTCTTCCCTTTAGTCAGCATTAGGGTTTTAAACCCTAAACTGAACCTTTTCCTTTAGTCAGCATTAGGTTTTTCAACCCTAAACTGAACTCTTTCCTTTTAGTCAGTATTAGGGTTTTAAACCTTGAACTTAACTCTTTCCTTTAGTCAGCATTAGGGTTTTAAACCTTAAACAGAACTCTTCCCTTTAGTCAGCATTAGGGTTTTAAACCCTAAACTGAACTTTTCCCTTTAGTCAGCATTAGGGTTTTAAACCCTAAACTGAACTTTTCCCTTTAGTCAGCATTAGGGTTTTAAACCCTAAACTGAACTCTTTCCTTTAGTCAGCATTAGGGTTTTAAACCCTAAACTGAACTCTTTCCTTTAGTCAGCATTAGGGTTTTAAACCTTAAACTCAACTCTTCCCTTTAGTCAACATTAGGGTTTTAATCCCTAAACTGAACTTTTCCCTTTAATCAGGATTAGGGATTTAAACCATAAACTGAACTCTTCCCTTTAGTCAGCATTAGGGTTTTAAACCCTAAACTGAACTTTTCCCTTTAGTCAGCATTACGGTTTTAAACCCTAAACTGAACTTTTCCCTTTAGTCAGCATTAGGGTTTTAAACCCTAAACTGAACTTTTTCCATTTAGTCAGCATTAGGGTTTTAAACCCTAAACTGAACTTTTCCCTTTAATCAGGATTAGGGTTTTAAACCCTAAACTGAACTTTTCCCTTTAATCAGGATTAGAGTTTTAAACCCTATACTGAACTTTTCCCTTTAGTCAGCATTAGGGTTTTAAACCCTAAACTGAACTTTTCCCTTTAGTCAGCATTAGGGTTTTAAACCCTAAACTGAACTTTTCCCTTTAGTCAGCATTAGGGTTTTAAACCTTAAACTGAACTCTTCCCTTTAGTCAGCATTAGGGTTTTAAACCCTAAACTGAACTTTTCCCTTTAATCAGGATTAGGGTTTTAAACCCTAAACTGAACTTTTCCCTTTAGTCAGCATTAGGGTTTTAAACCCTAAACTGAACTTTTCCCTTTAGTCAGCATTAGGGTTTTAAACCCTAAACTGAACTTTTCCCTTTAGTCAGCATTAGCGTTTTAAACCCTAAACTGAACTCTTTCCTTTAGTCAGCATTAGGGTTTTAAACCTTGAACTGAACTCTTTCCTTTAGTCAGCATTAGGGTTTTAAACCTTGAACTGAACTCTTCCCTTTAGTCAGCATTAGGGTTTTAAACCCTAAACTGAACTTTTCCCTTTAATCAGGATTAGGGTTTTAAACCCTAAACTGAACTTTTCCCTTTGGTCAGCATTAGGGTTTTAAACCCTAAACTGAACTTTTTCCATTTAGTCAGCATTAGGGTTTTAAACCCTAAACTGAACTCTTCCCTTTAGTCATCATTAGGGTTTTAAACCCTAAACTGAACTCTTCCCTTTAGTCAGCATTAGGGTTTTAAACCCTAAACTAAACTTTTTCCATTTAGTCAGCATTAGGGTTTTAAACCCTAAACTGAACTTTTCCCTTTAATCAGGATTAGGGTTTTAAACCCTAAACTGAACTCTTCCCTTTAGTCAGCATTAGGGTTTTAAACCCTAAACTGAACTCTTCCCTTTAATCAGGATTAGGATTTTAAACCCTAAACTGAACTTTTCCCTTTAGTCAGCATTAGGGTTTTAAACCCTAAACTGAACTTTTCCCTTTAGTCAGCATTAGGTTTTTCAACCCTAAACTGAACTCTTTCCTTTAGTCAGTATTAGGGTTTTAAACCTTGAACTTAACTCTTTCCTTTAGTCAGCATTAGGGTTTTAAACCTTAAACTGAACTCTTCCCTTTAGTCAGCATTAGGGTTTTAAATCCTAAACTGAACTTTTCCCTTTAGTCAGCATTAGGGTTTTAAACCCTAAACTGAACTTTTCCCTTTAGTCAGCATTAGGGTTTTATACCTTGAACTGAACTCTTTCCTTTAGTCAGCATTAGGGTTTTAAACCCTAAACTAAACTTTTCCCTATAGTCAGCATTAGGGTTTTAAACCCTAAACTAAACTTTTCCCTTTAGTCAGCATTAGGGTTTTAAACCCTAAACTGAACTCTTTCCTTTAGTCAGCATTAGGGTTTTAAACCCTAAACTGAACTCTTTCCTTTAGTCAGCATTAGGGTTTTAAACCTTAAACTCAACTCTTCCCTTTAGTCAGTATTAGGGTTTTAAACCCTAAACTGAACTTTTCCCTTTAATCAGGAT
Organism: Nicotiana tabacum; assembly: GCF_000715075.1. NCBI lineage: Eukaryota > Viridiplantae > Streptophyta > Magnoliopsida > Solanales > Solanaceae > Nicotiana > Nicotiana tabacum. The sequence goes on along the minus strand of NW_027438391.1, from coordinate 91,901 downwards.
TAAGGTTTTAAACCATAAACTGAACTCTTCCCTTTAGTCAGCTTTAGTGTTTTAAACCCTAAACTGAACTTTTCCCTTTGGTCAGCATTAGGGTTTTAAACCCTAAACTGAACTTTTCCCTTTAGTCAGCATTAGGGTTTTAAACCCTAAACTGAACTTTTCCCTTTACTCAGGATTAGGGTTTTAAACCCTAAACTGAACTTTTCCCTTTAGTCAGCATTAGGGTTTTAAACCCTAAACTGAACTTTTCCCTTTAGTCAGCATTAGGGTTTTAAACCCTAAACTGAACTCTTTCCTTTAGTCAGCATTAGGGTTTTAAACCTTAAACTGAACTCTTCCCTTTAGTCAGCATTAGGGTTTTAAACCCTAAACTGAACTTTTCCCTTTAGTCAGCATTAGGGTTTTAAACCCTAAACTGAACTTTTCCCTTTAGTCAGCATTAGCGTTTTAAACCCTAAACTGAACTCTTTCCTTTAGTCAGCATTAGGGTTTTAAACCTTGAACTGAACTCTTTCCTTTAGTCTGCATTAGGGTTTTAAACCTTAAACTGAACTCTTCCCTTTAGTCAGCATTAGGGTTTTAAACCCTAAACTGAACTTTTCCCTTTAATCAGGATTAGGGTTTTAAACCCTAAACTGAACTTTTCCCTTTGGTCAGCATTAGGGTTTTAAACCCTAAACTGAACTTTTCCCTTTAGTCAGCATTAGGGTTTTAAACCTTAAACTGAACTTTTTCCATTTAGTCAGCATTAGGGTTTTAAACCCTAAACTGAACTCTTCCCTTTAGTCAGCATTAGGGTTTTAAACCCTAAACTCAACTTTTTCCATTTAATCAGCATTAGGGTTTTAAACCCTAAACTGAACTTTTCCCTTTAATCAGGATTAGGGTTTTAAACCCTAAACTGAACTCTTCCCTTTAGTCAGCATTAGGGTTTTAAACCCTAAACTGAACTTTTCCCTTTAATCAGGATTAGGGTTTTAAACCCTAAACTGAACTTTTCCCTTTAGTCAGCATTAGGGTTTTAAACCCTAAACTGAACCTTTCCCTTTAGTCAGCATTAGGTTTTTCAACCCTAAACTGAACTCTTTCCTTTAGTCAGTATTAGGGTTTTAAACCTTGAACTTAACTCTTTCCTTTAGTCAGCATTAGGGTTTTAAACCTTAAACAGAACTCTTCCCTTTAGTCAGCATTAGGGTTTTAAACCCTAAACTGAACTTTTCCCTTTAGTCAGCATTAGGGTTTTAAACCCTAAACTGAACTTTTCCCTTTAGTCAGCATTAGGGTTTTAAACCCTAAACTGAACTCTTTTCTTTAGTCAGCATTAGGGTTTTAAACCCTAAACTGAACTCTTTCCTTTAGTCAGCATTAGGGTTTTAAACCTTAAACTCAACTCTTCCCTTTAGTCAACATTAGGGTTTTAAACCCTAAACTGAACTTTTCCCTTTAATCAGGATTAGGGTTTTAAACCATAAACTGAACTCTTCCCTTTAGTCAGCATTAGGGTTTTAAACCCTAAACTGAACTTTTCCCTTTAGTCAGCATTACGGTTTTAAACCCTAAACTGAACTTTTCCCTTTAGTCAGCATTAGGGTTTTAAACCCTAAACTGAACTTTTTCCATTTAGTCAGCATTAGGGTTTTAAACCCTAAACTGAACTTTTCCCTTTAATCAGGATTAGGGTTTTAAACCCTAAACTGAACTTTTCCCTTTAATCAGGATTAGAGTTTTAAACCCTATACTGAACTTTTCCCTTTAATTAGCATTAGGGTTTTAAACCCTAAACTGAACTTTTCCCTTTAGTCAGCATTAGGGTTTTAAACCCTAAACTGAACTTTTCCCTTTAGTCAGCATTAGGGTTTTAAACCCTAAACTGAACTCTTTCCTTTAGTCAGCATTAGGGTTTTAAACCTTAAACTGAACTCTTCCCTTTAGTCAGCATTAGGGTTTTAAACCCTAAACTGAACTTTTCCCTTTAGTCGGCATTAGAGTTTTAAACCCTAAACTGAACTTTTCCCTTTAGTCAACATTAGGGTTTTAAACCTTAAACTGAACTCTTCCCTTTAGTCAGCGTTAAAGTTTTAAACCCTAAACTGAACTTTTCCCTTTAGTCAGCATTAGGGTTTTAAACCCTAAACTGAACTTTTCCCTTTAGTCAGCATTAGCGTTTTAAACCCTAAACTGAACTCTTTCCTTTAATCAGGATTAGGGTTTTAAACCCTAAACTGAACTTTTCCCTTTGGTCAGCATTAGGGTTTTAAACCCTAAACTGAACTTTTCCCTTTAGTCAGCATTAGGGTTTTAAACCTTAAACTGAACTTTTTCCATTTAGTCAGCATTAGGGTTTTAAACCCTAAACTGAACTCTTCCCTTTAGTCAGCATTAGGGTTTTAAACCCTAAACTAAACTTTTTCCATTTAGTCAGCATTAGGGTTTTAAACCCTAAACTGAACTTTTCCCTTTAATCAGGATTAGGGTTTTAAACCCTAAACTGAACTCTTCCCTTTAGTCAGCATTAGGGTTTTAAACCCTAAACTGAACTTTTCCTTTTAATCAGGATTAGGGTTTTAAACCCTAAACTGAACTTTTCCCTTTAGTCAGCATTAGGGTTTTAAACCCTAAACTGAACTTTTCCCTTTAGTCAGCATTAGGTTTTTCAACCCTAAACTGAACTCTTTCCTTTAGTCAGTATTAGGGTTTTAAACCTTGAACTTAACTCTTTCCTTTAGTCAGCATTAGGGTTTTAAACCTTAAACTGAACTCTTCCCTTTAGTCAGCATTAGGGTTTTAAACCCTAAACTGAACTTTTCCCTTTAGTCAGCATTAGGGTTTTAAACCCTAAACTGAACTTTTCCCTTTAGTCAGCATTAGGGTTTTAAACCCTAAACTGAACTCTTTCCTTTAGTCAGCATTAGGGTTTTAAACCCTAAACTGAACTCTTTCCTTTAGTCAGCATTAGGGTTTTAAACCTTAAACTCAACTCTTCCCTTTAGTCAACATTAGGGTTTTAAACCCTAAACTGAACTTTTCCCTTTAATCAGGATTAGGGTTTTAAACCATAAACTGAACTCTTCCCTTTAGTCAGCATTAGTGTTTTAAACCCTAAACTGAACTTTTCCCTTTAGTCAGCATTAGGGTTTTAAACCCTAAACTGAACTTTTCCTTTTAGTCAGCATTAGGGTTTTAAACCCTAAACTGAACTTTTTCCATTTAGTCAGCATTAGGGTTTTAAACCCTAAACTGAACTTTTCCCTTTAATCAGGATTAGGGTTTTAAACCCTAAACTGAACTTTTCCCTTTAATCAGGATTAGAGTTTTAAACCCTAAACTGAACTTTTCCCTTTAATCAGCATTAGGGTTTTAAACCCTAAACTGAACTTTTCCCTTTAGTCAGCATTAGGGTTTTAAACCCTAAACTGAACTTTTCCCTTTAGTCAGCATTAGGGTTTTAAACCCTAAACTGAACTTTTCCCTTTAGTTAGCATTAGGGTTTTAAACCCTAAACTGAACTTTTCCCTTTAGTCAGCATTAGGGTTTTAAACCTTAAACTGAACTCTTCCCTTTAGTCAGCATTAGGGTTTTAAACCCTAAACTGAACTTTTCCCTTTAATCAGGATTAGGGTTTTAAACCCTAAACTGAACTTTTCCCTTTAGTCAGCATTAGGGTTTTAAACCCTAAACTGAACTTTTCCCTTTAGTCAGCATTAGGGTTTTAAACCCTAAACTGAACTTTTCCCTTTAGTCAGCATTAGGGTTTTAAACCCTAAACTGAACTTTTCCCTTTAGTTAGCATTAGGGTTTTAAACCCTAAACTGAACTTTTCCCTTTAGTCAGCATTAGCGTTTTAAACCCTAAACTGAACTCTTTCCTTTAGTCAGCATTAGGGTTTTAAACCTTGAACTGAACTCTTTCCTTTAGTCAGCATTAGGGTTTTAAACCTTAAACTGAACTCTTCCCTTTAGTCAGCATTAGGGTTTTAAACCCTAAACTGAACTTTTCCCTTTAATCAGGATTAGGGTTTTAAACCCTAAACTGAACTTTCCCCTTTGGTCAGCATTAGGGTTTTAAACCCTAAACTGAATTTTTTCCATTTAGTCAGCATTAGGGTTTTAAACCCTAAACTGAACTCTTCCCTTTAGTCATCATTAGGGTTTTAAACCCTAAACTGAACTCTCCCCTTTGGTCAGCATTAGGGTTTTAAACCCTAAACTGAACTTTTTCCATTTAGTCAGCATTAGGGTTTTAAACCCTAAACTGAACTCTTCCCTTTAGTCAGCATTAGGGTTTTAAACCCTAAACTGAACTCTTCCCTTTAGTCAGCATTAGGGTTTTAAACCCTAAACTGAACTTTTTCCATTTAGTCAGCATTAGGGTTTTAAACCCTAAACTGAACTTTTCCCTTTAATCAGGATTAGGGTTTTAAACCCTAAACTGAACTCTTCCCTTTAGTCAGCATTAGGGTTTTAAACCCTAAACTGAACTCTTCCCTTTAATCAGGATTAGGATTTTAAACCCTAAACTGAACTTTTCCCTTTAGTCAGCATTAGGGTTTTAAACCCTAAACTGAACTTTTCCCTTTAGTCAGCATTAGGTTTTTCAACCCTAAACTGAACTCTTTCCTTTAGTCAGTATTAGGGTTTTAAACCTTGAACTTAACTCTTTCCTTTAGTCAGCATTAGGGTTTTAAACCTTGAACTGAACTTTTCCCTTTAGTCAGCATTAGGGTTTTAAACCCTAAACTGAACTTTTCCCTTTAATCAGGATTAGGGTTTTAAACCCTAAACTGAACTTTTCCCTTTGGTCAGCATTAGGGTTTTAAACCCTAAACTGAACTTTTTCCATTTAGTCAGCATTAGGGTTTTAAACCCTAAACTGAACTCTTCCCTTTAGTATTCATTAGGGTTTTAAACCCTAAACTGAACTCTTCCCTTTAGTCAGCATTAGGGTTTCAAACCCTAAACTAAACTTTTTCCATTTAGTCAGCATTAGGGTTTTAAACCCTAAACTGAACTTTTCCCTTTAATCAGGATTAGGGTTTTAAACCCTAAACTGAACTCTTCCCTTTAGTCAGCATTAGGGTTTTAAACCCTAAACTGAACTCTTCCCTTTAATTAGGATTAGGATTTTAAACCCTAAACTGAACTTTTCCCTTTAGTCAGCATTAGGGTTTTAAACCCTAAACTGAACTTTTCCCTTTAGTCAGCATTAGGTTTTTCAACCCTAAACTGAACTCTTTTCTTTAGTCAGTATTAGGGTTTTAAACCTTGAACTTAACTCTTTCCTTTAGTCAGCATTAGGGTTTTAAACCTTAAACTGAACTCTTCCCTTTAGTCAGCATTAGGGTTTTAAACCCTAAACTGAACTTTTCCCTTTAGTCAGCATTAAGGTTTTAAACCCTAAACTGAACTTTTCCCTTTAGTCAGCATTAGGGTTTTATACCTTGAACTGAACTCTTTCCTTTAGTCAGCATTAGGGTTTTAAACCCTAAACTAAACTTTTCCCTATAGTCAGCATTAGGGTTTTAAACCCTAAACTAAACTTTTCCCTTTAGTCAGCATTAGGGTTTTAAACCCTAAACTGAACTCTTTCCTTTAGTCAGCATTAGGGTTTTAAACCCTAAACTGAACTCTTTCCTTTAGTCAGCATTAGGGTTTTAAACCTTAAACTCAACTCTTCCCTTTAGTCAGTATTAGGGTTTTAAACCCTAAACTGAACTTTTCCCTTTAATCAGGATTAAGGTTTTAAACCATAAACTGAACTCTTCCCTTTAGTCAGCTTTAGTGTTTAAACCCTAAACTGAACTTTTCCCTTTGGTCAGCATTAGGGTTTTAAACCCTAAACTGAACTTTTCCCTTTAGTCAGCATTAGGGTTTTAAACCCTAAACTGAACTTTTCCCTTTACTCAGGATTAGGGTTTTAAACCCTAAACTGAACTTTTCCCTTTAGTCAGCATTAGGGTTTTAAACCCTAAACTGAACTTTTCCCTTTAGTCAGCATTAGGGTTTTAAACCCTAAACTGAACTCTTTCCTTTAGTCAGCATTAGGGTTTTAAACCTTAAACTGAACTCTTCCCTTTAGTCAGCATTAGGGTTTTAAACCCTAAACTGAACTTTTCCCTTTAGTCAGCATTAGGGTTTTAAACCCTAAACTGAACTTTTCCCTTTAGTCAGCATTAGCGTTTTAAACCCTAAACTGAACTCTTTCCTTTAGTCAGCATTAGGGTTTTAAACCTTGAACTGAACTCTTTCCTTTAGTCAGCATTAGGGTTTTAAACCTTAAACTGAACTCTTCCCTTTAGTCAGCATTAGGGTTTTAAACCCTAAACTGAACTTTTCCCTTTAATCAGGATTAGGGTTTTAAACCCTAAACTGAACTTTTTCCATTTAGTCAGCATTAGGGTTTTAAACCCTAAACTGAACTTTTCCCTTTAATCAGGATTAGGGTTTTAAACCCTAAACTGAACTTTTCCCTTTAATCAGGATTAGAGTTTTAAACCCTATACTGAACTTTTCCCTTTAGTCAGCATTAGGGTTTTAAACCCTAAACTGAACTTTTCCCTTTAGTCAGCATTAGGGTTTTAAACCTTAAACTGAACTCTTCCCTTTAGTCAGCATTAGGGTTTTAAACCCTAAACTGAACTTTTCCCTTTAATCTGGATTAGGGTTTTAAACCCTAAACTGAACTTTTCCCTTTAGTCAGCATTAGGGTTTTAAACCCTAAACTGAACTTTTCCCTTTAGTCAGCATTAGCGTTTTAAACCCTAAACTGAACTCTTTCCTTTAGTCAGCATTAGGGTTTTAAACCTTGAACTGAACTCTTTCCTTTAGTCAGCATTAGGGTTTTAAACCTTGAACTGAACTCTTCCCTTTAGTCAGCATTAGGGTTTTAAACCCTAAACTGAACTTTTCCCTTTAATCAGGATTAGGGTTTTAAACCCTAAACTGAACTTTTCCCTTTGGTCAGCATTAGGGTTTTAAACCCTAAACTGAACTTTTTCCATTTAGTCAGCATTAGGGTTTTAAACCCTAAACTGAACTCTTCCCTTTAGTCATCATTAGGGTTTTAAACCCTAAACTGAACTCTTCCCTTTAGTCAGCATTAGGGTTTCAAACCCTAAACTAAACTTTTTCCATTTAGTCAGCATTAGGGTTTTAAACCCTAAACTGAACTTTTCCCTTTAATCAGGATTAGGGTTTTAAACCCTAAACTGAACTCTTCCCTTTAGTCAGCATTAGGGTTTTAAACCCTAAACTGAACTCTTCCCTTTAATCAGGATTAGGATTTTAAACCCTAAACTGAACTTTTCCCTTTAGTCAGCATTAGGGTTTTAAACCCTAAACTGAACTTTTCCCTTTAGTCAGCATTAGGTTTTTCAACCCTAAACTGAACTCTTTCCTTTAGTCAGTATTAGGGTTTTAAACCTTGAACTGAACTCTTTCCTTTAGTCAGCATTAGGGTTTTAAACCTTAAACTGAACTCTTCCCTTTAGTCAGCATTAGGGTTTTAAATCCTAAACTGAACTTTTCCCTTTAGTCAGCATTAGGGTTTTAAACCCTAAACTGAACTTTTCCCTTTAGTCAGCATTAGGGTTTTATACCTTGAACTGAACTCTTTCCTTTAGTCAGCATTAGGGTTTTAAACCCTAAACTAAACTTTTCCCTATAGTCAGCATTAGGGTTTTAAACCCTAAACTAAACTTTTCCCTTTAGTCAGCATTAGGGTTTTAAACCCTAAACTGAACTCTTTCCTTTAGTCAGCATTAGGGTTTTAAACCCTAAACTGAACTCTTTCCTTTAGTCAGCATTAGGGTTTTAAACCTTAAACTCAACTCTTCCCTTTAGTCAGTATTAGGGTTTTAAACCCTAAACTGAACTTTTCCCTTTAATCAGGATTAAGGTTTTAAACCATAAACTGAACTCTTCCCTTTAGTCAGCTTTAGTGTTTTAAACCCTAAACTGAACTTTTCCCTTTGGTCAGCATTAGGGTTTTAAACCCTAAACTGAACTTTTCCCTTTAGTCAGCATTAGGGTTTTAAACCCTAAACTGAACTTTTCCCTTTACTCAGGATTAGGGTTTTAAACCCTAAACTGAACTTTTCCCTTTAGTCAGCATTAGGGTTTTAAACCCTAAACTGAACTTTTCCCTTTAGTCAGCATTAGGGTTTTAAACCCTAAACTGAACTCTTTCCTTTAGTCAGCATTAGGGTTTTAAACCTTAAACTGAACTCTTCCCTTTAGTCAGCATTAGGGTTTTAAACCCTAAACTGAACTTTTCCCTTTAGTCAGCATTAGGGTTTTAAACCCTAAACTGAACTTTTCCCTTTAGTCAGCATTAGCGTTTTAAACCCTAAACTGAACTCTTTCCTTTAGTCAGCATTAGGGTTTTAAACCTTGAACTGAACTCTTTCCTTTAGTCTGCATTAGGGTTTTAAACCTTAAACTGAACTCTTCCCTTTAGTCAGCATTAGGGTTTTAAACCCTAAACTGAACTTTTCCCTTTAATCAGGATTAGGGTTTTAAACCCTAAACTGAACTTTTCCCTTTGGTCAGCATTAGGGTTTTAAACCCTAAACTGAACTTTTCCCTTTAGTCAGCATTAGGGTTTTAAACCTTAAACTGAACTTTTTCCATTTAGTCAGCATTAGGGTTTTAAACCCTAAACTGAACTCTTCCCTTTAGTCAGCATTAGGGTTTTAAACCCTAAACTCAACTTTTTCCATTTAATCAGCATTAGGGTTTTAAACCCTAAACTGAACTTTTCCCTTTAATCAGGATTAGGGTTTTAAACCCTAAACTGAACTCTTCCCTTTAGTCAGCATTAGGGTTTTAAACCCTAAACTGAACTTTTCCCTTTAATCAGGATTAGGGTTTTAAACCCTAAACTGAACTTTTCCCTTTAGTCAGCATTAGGGTTTTAAACCCTAAACTGAACCTTTCCCTTTAGTCAGCATTAGGTTTTTCAACCCTAAACTGAACTCTTTCCTTTAGTCAGTATTAGGGTTTTAAACCTTGAACTTAACTCTTTCCTTTAGTCAGCATTAGGGTTTTAAACCTTAAACAGAACTCTTCCCTTTAGTCAGCATTAGGGTTTTAAACCCTAAACTGAACTTTTCCCTTTAGTCAGCATTAGGGTTTTAAACCCTAAACTGAACTTTTCCCTTTAGTCAGCATTAGGGTTTTAAACCCTAAACTGAACTCTTTTCTTTAGTCAGCATTAGGGTTTTAAACCCTAAACTGAACTCTTTCCTTTAGTCAGCATTAGGGTTTTAAACCTTAAACTCAACTCTTCCCTTTAGTCAACATTAGGGTTTTAAACCCTAAACTGAACTTTTCCCTTTAATCAGGATTAGGGTTTTAAACCATAAACTGAACTCTTCCCTTTAGTCAGCATTAGGGTTTTAAACCCTAAACTGAACTTTTCCCTTTAGTCAGCATTACGGTTTTAAACCCTAAACTGAACTTTTCCCTTTAGTCAGCATTAGGGTTTTAAACCCTAAACTGAACTTTTTCCATTTAGTCAGCATTAGGGTTTTAAACCCTAAACTGAACTTTTCCCTTTAATCAGGATTAGGGTTTTAAACCCTAAACTGAACTTTTTCCTTTAATCAGGATTAGAGTTTTAAACCCTATACTGAACTTTTCCCTTTAATTAGCATTAGGGTTTTAAACCCTAAACTGAACTTTTCCCTTTAGTCAGCATTAGGGTTTTAAACCCTAAACTGAACTTTTCCCTTTAGTCAGCATTAGGGTTTTAAACCCTAAACTGAACTCTTTCCTTTAGTCAGCATTAGGGTTTTAAACCTTAAACTGAACTCTTCCCTTTAGTCAGCATTAGGGTTTTAAACCCTAAACTGAACTTTTCCCTTTAGTCGGCATTAGAGTTTTAAACCCTAAACTGAACTTTTCCCTTTAGTCAACATTAGGGTTTTAAACCTTAAACTGAACTCTTCCCTTTAGTCAGCGTTAAAGTTTTAAACCCTAAACTGAACTTTTCCCTTTAGTCAGCATTAGGGTTTTAAACCCTAAACTGAACTTTTCCCTTTAGTCAGCATTAGCGTTTTAAACCCTAAACTGAACTCTTTCCTTTAATCAGGATTAGGGTTTTAAACCCTAAACTGAACTTTTCCCTTTGGTCAGCATTAGGGTTTTAAACCCTAAACTGAACTTTTCCCTTTAGTCAGCATTAGGGTTTTAAACCTTAAACTGAACTTTTTCCATTTAGTCAGCATTAGGGTTTTAAACCCTAAACTGAACTCTTCCCTTTAGTCAGCATTAGGGTTTTAAACCCTAAACTAAACTTTTTCCATTTAGTCAGCATTAGGGTTTTAAACCCTAAACTGAACTTTTCCCTTTAATCAGGATTAGGGTTTTAAACCCTAAACTGAACTCTTCCCTTTAGTCAGCATTAGGGTTTTAAACCCTAAACTGAACTTTTCCCTTTAATCAGGATTAGGGTTTTAAACCCTAAACTGAACTTTTCCCTTTAGTCAGCATTAGGGTTTTAAACCCTAAACTGAACTTTTCCCTTTAGTCAGCATTAGGTTTTTCAACCCTAAACTGAACTCTTTCCTTTAGTCAGTATTAGGGTTTTAAACCTTGAACTTAACTCTTTCCTTTAGTCAGCATTAGGGTTTTAAACCTTAAACTGAACTCTTCCCTTTAGTCAGCATTAGGGTTTTAAACCCTAAACTGAACTTTTCCCTTTAGTCAGCATTAGGGTTTTAAACCCTAAACTGAACTTTTCCCTTTAGTCAGCATTAGGGTTTTAAACCCTAAACTGAACTCTTTCCTTTAGTCAGCATTAGGGTTTTAAACCCTAAACTGAACTCTTTCCTTTAGTCAGCATTAGGGTTTTAAACCTTAAACTCAACTCTTCCCTTTAGTCAACATTAGGGTTTTAAACCCTAAACTGAACTTTTCCCTTTAATCAGGATTAGGGTTTTAAACCATAAACTGAACTCTTCCCTTTAGTCAGCATTAGTGTTTTAAACCCTAAACTGAACTTTTCCCTTTAGTCAGCATTAGGGTTTTAAACCCTAAACTGAACTTTTCCTTTTAGTCAGCATTAGGGTTTTAAACCCTAAACTGAACTTTTTCCATTTAGTCAGCATTAGGGTTTTAAACCCTAAACTGAACTTTTCCCTTTAATCAGGATTAGGGTTTTAAACCCTAAACTGAACTTTTCCCTTTAATCAGGATTAGAGTTTTAAACCCTAAACTGAACTTTTCCCTTTAATCAGCATTAGGGTTTTAAACCCTAAACTGAACTTTTCCCTTTAGTCAGCATTAGGGTTTTAAACCCTAAACTGAACTTTTCCCTTTAGTCAGCATTAGGGTTTTAAACCCTAAACTGAACTTTTCCCTTTAGTCAGCATTAGGGTTTTAAACCCTAAACTGAACTTTTCCCTTTAGTCAGCATTAGGGTTTTAAACCCTAAACTGAACTTTTCCCTTTAGTCAGCATTAGGGTTTTAAACCTTAAACTGAACTCTTCCCTTTAGTCAGCATTAGGGTTTTAAACCCTAAACTGAACTTTTCCCTTTAATCAGGATTAGGGTTTTAAACCCTAAACTGAACTTTTCCCTTTAGTCAGCATTAGGGTTTTAAACCCTAAACTGAACTTTTCCCTTTAGTCAGCATTAGGGTTTTAAACCCTAAACTGAACTTTTCCCTTTAGTCAGCATTAGCGTTTTAAACCCTAAACTGAACTCTTTCCTTTAGTCAGCATTAGGGTTTTAAACCTTGAACTGAACTCTTTCCTTTAGTCAGCATTAGGGTTTTAAACCTTAAACTGAACTCTTCCCTTTAGTCAGCATTAGGGTTTTAAACCCTAAACTGAACTTTTCCCTTTAATCAGGATTAGGGTTTTAAACCCTAAACTGAACTTTCCCCTTTGGTCAGCATTAGGGTTTTAAACCCTAAACTGAATTTTTTCCATTTAGTCAGCATTAGGGTTTTAAACCCTAAACTGAACTCTTCCCTTTAGTCATCATTAGGGTTTTAAACCCTAAACTGAACTCTCCCCTTTGGTCAGCATTAGGGTTTTAAACCCTAAACTGAACTTTTTCCATTTAGTCAGCATTAGGGTTTTAAACCCTAAACTGAACTCTTCCCTTTAGTCATCATTAGGGTTTTAAACCCTAAACTGAACTCTTCCCTTTAGTCAGCATTAGGGTTTTAAACCCTAAACTGAACTTTTTCCATTTAGTCAGCATTAGGGTTTTAAACCCTAAACTGAACTTTTCCCTTTAATCAGGATTAGGGTTTTAAACCCTAAACTGAACTCTTCCCTTTAGTCAGCATTAGGGTTTTAAACCCTAAACTGAACTCTTCCCTTTAATCAGGATTAGGATTTTAAACCCTAAACTGAACTTTTCCCTTTAGTCAGCATTAGGGTTTTAAACCCTAAACTGAACTTTTCCCTTTAGTCAGCATTAGGTTTTTCAACCCTAAACTGAACTCTTTCCTTTAGTCAGTATTAGGGTTTTAAACCTTGAACTTAACTCTTTCCTTTAGTCAGCATTAGGGTTTTAAACCTTAAACTGAACTCTTCCCTTTAGTCAGCATTAGGGTTTTAAACCCTAAACTGAACTTTTCCCTTTAGTCAGCATTAGGGTTTTAAACCCTAAACTGAACTTTTCCCTTTAGTCAGCATTAGGGTTTTAAACCCTAAACTGAACTCTTTCCTTTAGTCAGCATTAGGGTTTTAAACCCTAAACTGAACTCTTTCCTTTAGTCAGTATTAGGGTTTTAAACCTTAAACTCAACTCTTCCCTTTAGTAAACATTAGGGTTTTAAACCCTAAACTGAACTTTTCCCTTTAATCAGGATTAGGGTTTTAAACCATAAACTGAACTCTTCCCTTTAGTCAGCATTAGGGTTTTAAACCCTAAACTGAACTTTTCCCTTTAGTCAGCATTAGGGTTTTAAACCCTAAACTGAACTTTTCCCTTTAGTCAGCATTAGGGTTTTAAACCCTAAACTGAACTTTTCCCTTTAATCAGGATTAGGGTTTTAAACCCTAAACTGAACTTTTCCCTTTAGTCAGCATTAGGGTTTTAAACCCTAAACTGAACTTTTCCCTTTAGTCAGCATTAGGGTTTTAAACCTTAAACTGAACTTTTCCCTTTAGTCAGCATTAGGGTTTTAAACCCTAAACTGAACTTTTCCCTTTAGTCAGCATTAGGGTTTTAAACCCTAAACTGAACTTTTCCCTTTAGTCAGCATTAGGGTTTTAAACCCTAAACTGAACTCTTTTCCTTTAGTCAGCATTAGGGTTTTAAACCTTAAACTGAACTCTTCCCTTTAGTCAGCATTAGGGTTTTAAACCCTAAACTAAACTTTTCCCTTTAATCAGGATTAGGGTTTTAAACCCTAAACTGAACTTTTCCCTTTGGTCAGCATTAGGGTTTTAAACCCTAAACTGAACTTTTCCCTTTAGTCAGCATTAGGGTTTTAAACCCTAAACTGAACTTTTTCCATTTAATCAGGATTAGGGTTTTAAACCCTAAACTGAACTTTTCCCTTTAGTCAGCATTAGGGTTTTAAACCCTAAACTGAACTCTTTCCTTTAGTCAGCATTAGGGTTTTAAACCCTAAACTGAACTTTTCCCTTTAGTCAGCATTAGGGTTTTAAACCCTAAACTGAACTTTTCCCTTTAGTCAGCAGTAGGGTTTTAAACCCTAAACTGAACTTTTTCCATTTAGTCAGCATTAGGGTTTTAAACCCTAAACTGAACTTTTCCCTTTAATCAGGATTAGGGTTTTAAACCCTAAACTGAACTTTTTCCTTTAGCCAGCTTTAGGGTTTTAAACCCGAAACTAAACTTTTCCCCTTTAGTCAGTATTAGGGTTCTAAACCCTAAACTGAACTTTTCCCTTTAGTCAGCATTATGGTTTTAAACCCTAAAATGAACTCTTTCCTTTAGTCAGCATTAGGGTTTTAAACCTTGAACTGAACTCTTTCCTTTAGTCAGCATTAGGGTTTTAAACCTTAAACTGAACTCTTCCCTTTAGTCAGCATTAGGGTTTTAAACCCTAAACTGAACTTTTCCCTTTTTGTCAACATTAGGGTTTTAAACCTTAAACTAAACTCTTCCCTTTAGTCAGCATTAGGGTTTTAAACCCTAAACTGAACTTTTTCCATTTAAACAGCATTAGGGTTTTAAACCCTAAACTGAACTCTTCCCTTTAGTCATCATTAGGGTTTTAAACCCTAAACTGAACTCTTCCCTTTAGTCAGCATTAGGGGTTTAAACCCTAAACTGAACTTTTCCCTTTAGTCAGCATTAGGATTTTAACCCTAAACTGAACTTTTCGCTTTAATCAGGATTAGGGTTTTAAACCCTAAACTGAACTTTTTCCTTTAGCCAGCATTAGGGTTTTAAACCCGAAACTAAACTTTTCCCTTTAGTCAACATTAGGGTTTTAAACCCTAAAATGAACTCTTTCCTTTAGTCAGCATTAGGGATTTAAAACTTGAACTGAACTCTTTCCTTTAGTCAGCATTAGGGTTTTAAACCTTAAACTGAACTCTTCCCTTTAGTCAGCATTAGGGTTTTAAACCCTAAACTGAACTCTTCCCTTTAGTCAGCATTAGGGTTTTAAACCCTAAACTGAACTTTTTCCATTTAGTCAGCATTAGGGTTTTAAACCCTAAACTGAACTTTTCCCTTTAATCAGGATTAGGGTATTAAACTCTAAACTGAACTTTTTCCTTTAGCCAACATTAGGGTTTTAAACCCGAAACTAAACTTTTCCCCTTTAGTCAGCATTAGGGTTTTAAACCCTAAACTGAACTTTTCCCTTTAGTCAGCATTATGGTTTTAAACCCTAAAATGAACTCTTTCCTTTAGTCAGCATTAGGGTTTTAAACCTTGAACTGAACTCTTTCGTTTAGTCAGCATTAGGGTTTTAAACCTTAAACTGAACTCTTCTTTTTAGTCAGCATTGGGGTTTTAAACCCTAAACTGAACATTTCCCTTTTTGTCAACATTAGGGTTTTAAACCTTAAACTGAACTCTTCCCTTTAGTCAGCATTAGGGTTTTAAACCCTAAACTGAACTTTTCCCTTTTTGTCAACATTAGGGTTTTAAACCTTAAACTAAACTCTTCCCTTTAGTCAGCATTAGGGTTTTAAACCCTAAACTGAACTTTTTCCATTTAGTCAGCATTAGGGTTTTAAACCCTAAACTGAACTCTTCCCTTTAGTCATCATTAGGGTTTTAAACCCTAAACTGAACTTTTCCCTTTAGTCAGCATTAGGGGTTTAAACCCTAAACTGAACTTTTCCCTTTAGTCAGCATTAGGATTTTAACCCTAAACTGAACTTTTCCCTTTAATCAGGATTAGGGTTTTAAATCCTAAACTGAACTTTTTCCTTTAGCCAGCATTAGGGTTTTAAACCCGAAACTAAACTTTTCCCTTTAGTCAACATAGGGTTTTAAACCCTAAACTGAACTCTTTCCTTTAGTCAGCATTAGGGTTTTAAACCTTGAACTGAACTCTTTCCGTTAGTCAGTATTAGGGTTTTAAACCTTAAACTAAACTCTTCCCTTTAGTCTGTATTAGGGTTTTAAACCCTAAACTGAACTCTTCCCTTTAGTCAGCATTAGGGTTTTAACCCTAAACTGAACTTTTTCCATTTAGTCAGCATTAGGGTTTTAAACCCTAAACTGAACTTTTCCCTTTAATCAGGATTAGGGTTTTAAACCCTAAACTGAACTTTTTCCTTTAGCCAGCATTAGGGTTTTAAACCCGAAACTAAACTTTTCCCCTTTAGTCAGCATTAGGGTTTTAAACCCTAAACTGAACTTTTCCCTTTAGTCAGCATTATGGTTTTAAACCCTAAAATGAACTCTTTCCTTTAGTCAGCATTAGGGTTTTAAACCTTGAACTGAACTCTTTCCTTTAGTCAGCATTAGGGTTTTAAACCTTAAACTGAACTCTTCTTTTTGGTCAGCATTGGGGTTTTAAACCCTAAACTGAACTTTTTCCTTTTTGTCAACATTAGGGTTTTAAACCTTAAACTGAACTCTTCCCTTTAGTCAGCATTAGGGTTTTAAACCCTAAACTGAACTTTTTCCATTTAGTAGCATTAGGGTTTTAAACCCTAAGCTGAACTCTTCCCTTTAGTCATCATTAGGGTTTTAAACCCTAAACTAAACTTTTCCCTTTAATCAGGATTTGGGTTTTAAACCCTAAACTGAACTTTTCCCTTTGGTCAGCATTAGGGTTTTAAACCCTAAACTGAACTTTTCCCTTTAGTCAGCATTAGGGTTTTAAACCCTAAACTGAACTTTTTCCATTTAATCAGGATTAGGGTTTTAAACCCTAAACTGAACTTTTCCCTTTAGTCAGCATTAGGGTTTTAAACCCTAAACTGAACTCTTTCCTTTAGTCAGCATTAGGGTTTTAAACCCTAAACTGAACTTTTCCCTTTAGTCAGCATTAGGGTTTTAAACCCTAAACTGAACTTTTCCCTTTAGTCAGCAGTAGGGTTTTAAACCCTAAACTGAACTTTTTCCATTTAGTCAGCATTAGGGTTTTAAACCCTAAACTGAACTTTTCCCTTTAATCAGGATTAGGGTTTTAAACCCTAAACTGAACTTTTTCCTTTAGCCAGCTTTAGGGTTTTAAACCCGAAACTAAACTTTTCCCCTTTAGTCAGTATTAGGGTTCTAAACCCTAAACTGAACTTTTCCCTTTAGTCAGCATTATGGTTTTAAACCCTAAAATGAACTCTTTCCTTTAGTCAGCATTAGGGTTTTAAACCTTGAACTGAACTCTTTCCTTTAGTCAGCATTAGGGTTTTAAACTTTAAACTGAACTCTTCCCTTTAGTCAACATTAGGTTTTTAAACCCTAAACTGAACTTTTTCCTTTTTGTCAACATTAGGGTTTTAAACCTTAAACTAAACTCTTCCCTTTAGTCAGCATTAGGGTTTTAAACCCTAAACTGAACTTTTTCCATTTAAACAGCATTAGGGTTTTAAACCCTAAACTGAACTCTTCCCTTTAGTCATCATTAGGGTTTTAAACCCTAAACTGAACTCTTCCCTTTAGTCAGCATTAGGGGTTTAAACCCTAAACTGAACTTTTTCCATTTAGTCAGCATTAGGGTTTTAAACCCTAAACTGAACTCTTCCCTTTAGTCATCATTAGGGTTTTAAACCCTAAACTGAACTTTTCCCTTTAGTCAGCATTAGGGGTTTAAACCCTAAACTGAACTTTTCCCTTTAGTCAGCATTAGGATTTTAACCCTAAACTGAACTTTTCGCTTTAATCAGGATTAGGGTTTTAAACCCTAAACTGAACTTTTTCCTTTAGCCAGCATTAGGGTTTTAAACCCGAAACTAAACTTTTCCCTTTAGTCAACATTAGGGTTTTAAACCCTAAAATGAACTCTTTCCTTTAGTCAGCATTAGGGATTTAAACCTTGAACTGAACTCTTTCCTTTAGTCAGCATTAGGGTTTTAAACCTTAAACTGAACTCTTCCCTTTAGTCAGCATTAGGGTTTTAAACCCTAAACTGAACTCTTCCCTTTAGTCAGCATTAGGGTTTTAAACCCTAAACTGAACTTTTTCCATTTAGTCAGCATTAGGGTTTTAAACCCTAAACTGAACTTTTCCCTTTAATCAGGATTAGGGTTTTAAACCCTAAACTGAACTCTTCCCTTTAGTCAGCATTAGGGTTTTAAACCCGAAACTAAACTTTTCCCCTTTAGTCAGCATTAGGGTTTTAAACCCTAAACTGAACTTTTCCCTTTAGTCAGCATTATGGTTTTAAACCCTAAAATAAACTCTTTCCTTTAGTCAGCATTAGGGTTTTAAACCTTGAACTGAACTCTTTCGTTTAGTCAGCATTAGGGTTTTAAACCTTAAACTGAACTCTTCTTTTTAGTCAGCATTGGGGTTTTAAACCCTAAACTGAACTTTTCCCTTTTTGTCAACATTAGGGTTTTAAACCTTAAACTGAACTCTTCCCTTTAGTCAGCATTAGGGTTTTAAACCCTAAACTGAACTTTTCCCTTTTTGTCAACATTAGGGTTTTAAACCTTAAACTAAACTCTTCCCTTTAGTCAGCATTAGGGTTTTAAACCCTAAACTGAACTTTTTCCATTTAGTCAGCATTAGGGTTTTAAACCCTAAACTGAACTCTTCCCTTTAGTCATCATTAGGGTTTTAAACCCTAAACTGAACTTTTCCCTTTAGTCAGCATTAGGGGTTTAAACCCTAAACTGAACTTTTCCCTTTAGTCAGCATTAGGATTTTAACCCTAAACTGAACTTTTCCCTTTAATCAGGATTAGGGTTTTAAACCCTAAACTGAACTTTTTCCTTTAGCCAGCATTAGGGTTTTAAACCCGAAACTAAACTTTTCCCTTTAGTCAACATAGGGTTTTAAACCCTAAACTGAACTCTTTCCTTTAGTCAGCATTAGGGTTTTAAACCTTGAACTGAACTCTTTCCGTTAGTCAGTATTAGGGTTTTAAACCTTAAACTAAACTCTTCCCTTTAGTCAGCATTAGGGTTTTAAACCCTAAACTGAACTTTTCCCTTTAGTCAGCATTAGGGTTTTAAACCCTAAACTGAACTTTTTCCATTTAGTCAGCATTAGGGTTTTAAACCCTAAACTGAACTTTTCCCTTTAATCAGGATTAGGGTTTTAAACCCTAAACTGAACTTTTTCCTTTAGCCAGCATTAGGGTTTTAAACCCGAAACTAAACTTTTCCCCTTTAGTCAGCATTAGGGTTTTAAACCCTAAACTGAACTTTTCCCTTTAGTCAGCATTATGGTTTTAAACCCTAAAATAAACTCTTTCCTTTAGTCAGCATTAGGGTTTTAAACCTTGAACTGAACTCTTTCCTTTAGTCAGCATTAGGGTTTTAAACCTTAAACTGAACTCTTCTTTTTGGTCAGCATTGGGGTTTTAAACCCTAAACTGAACTTTTTCCTTTTTGTCAACATTAGGGTTTTAAACCTTAAACTGAACTCTTCCCTTTAGTCAGCATTAGGGTTTTAAACCCTAAACTGAACTTTTTCCATTTAGTAGCATTAGGGTTTTAAACCCTAAGCTGAACTCTTCCCTTTAGTCATCATTAGGGTTTTAAACCCTAAACTGAACTTTTCCCTTTAGTCAGCATTAGGGTTTTAAACCCTAAACTGAACTTTTTCCTTTAGTCAGCATTAGGGTTTTAACCCTAAACTGAACTTTTCCCTTTAATCAGGATTAGGGTTTTAAACCCTAAATTGAACTTTTCCCTTTAGTCAGCATTAGGGTTTTAAACCCTAAACTGAACTTTTCCCTTTAGTCAACATTAGGGTTTTAAACCCTAAACTGAACTCTTTCCTTTAGTCAGCATTAGGGTTTTAAACCTTGAACTGAACTGTTTCCTTTAGTCAGCATTAGGGTTTTAAACCTTAAACTAAACTCTTCCCTTTAGTCAGCATTAGGGTTTTAAACCCTAAACTGAACTCTTCCCTTTAGTCAGCATTAGGGTTTTAAACCCTAAACTGAACTCTTCCCTTTAGTCAGCATTAGGGGTTTAAACCCTAAACTGAACTTTTCCCTTTAGTCAGCATTAGGATTTTAACCCTAAACTGAACTTTTCGCTTTAATCAGGATTAGGGTTTTAAACCCTAAACTGAACTTTTTCCTTTAGCCAGCATTAGGGTTTTAAACCCGAAACTAAACTTTTCCCTTTAGTCAACATTAGGGTTTTAAACCCTAAAATGAACTCTTTCCTTTAGTCAGCATTAGGGATTTAAACCTTGAACTGAACTCTTTCCTTTAGTCAGCATTAGGGTTTTAAACCTTAAACTGAACTCTTCCCTTTAGTCAGCATTAGGGTTTTAAACCCTAAACTGAACTCTTCCCTTTAGTCAGCATTAGGGTTTTAAACCCTAAACTGAACTTTTTCCATTTAGTCAGCATTAGGGTTTTAAACCCTAAACTGAACTTTTCCCTTTAATCAGGATTAGGGTTTTAAACCCTAAACTGAACTTTTTCCTTTAGCCAACATTAGGGTTTTAAACCCGAAACTAAACTTTTCCCCTTTAGTCAGCATTAGGGTTTTAAACCCTAAACTGAACTTTTCCCTTTAGTCAGCATTATGGTTTTAAACCCTAAAATGAACTCTTTCCTTTAGTCAGCATTAGGGTTTTAAACCTTGAACTGAACTCTTTCGTTTAGTCAGCATTAGGGTTTTAAACCTTAAACTGAACTCTTCTTTTTAGTCAGCATTGGGGTTTTAAACCCTAAACTGAACATTTCCCTTTTTGTCAACATTAGGGTTTTAAACCTTAAACTGAACTCTTCCCTTTAGTCAGCATTAGGGTTTTAAACCCTAAACTGAACTTTTCCCTTTTTGTCAACATTAGGGTTTTAAACCTTAAACTAAACTCTTCCCTTTAGTCAGCATTAGGGTTTTAAACCCTAAACTGAACTTTTTCCATTTAGTCAGCATTAGGGTTTTAAACCCTAAACTGAACTCTTCCCTTTAGTCATCATTAGGGTTTTAAACCCTAAACTGAACTTTTCCCTTTAGTCAGCATTAGGGGTTTAAACCCTAAACTGAACTTTTCCCTTTAGTCAGCATTAGGATTTTAACCCTAAACTGAACTTTTCCCTTTAATCAGGATTAGGGTTTTAAATCCTAAACTGAACTTTTTCCTTTAGCCAGCATTAGGGTTTTAAACCCGAAACTAAACTTTTCCCTTTAGTCAACATAGGGTTTTAAACCCTAAACTGAACTCTTTCCTTTAGTCAGCATTAGGGTTTTAAACCTTGAACTGAACTCTTTCCGTTAGTCAGTATTAGGGTTTTAAACCTTAAACTAAACTCTTCCCTTTAGTCTGCATTAGGGTTTTAAACCCTAAACTGAACTCTTCCCTTTAGTCAGCATTAGGGTTTTAACCCTAAACTGAACTTTTTCCATTTAGTCAGCATTAGGGTTTTAAACCCTAAACTGAACTTTTCCCTTTAATCAGGATTAGGGTTTTAAACCCTAAACTGAACTTTTTCCTTTAGCCAGCATTAGGGTTTTAAACCCGAAACTAAACTTTTCCCCTTTAGTCAGCATTAGGGTTTTAAACCCTAAACTGAACTTTTCCCTTTAGTCAGCATTATGGTTTTAAACCCTAAAATGAACTTTTTCCTTTAGTCAGCATTAGGGTTTTAAACCTTGAACTGAACTCTTTCCTTTAGTCAGCATTAGGGTTTTAAACCTTAAACTGAACTCTTCTTTTTGGTCAGCATTGGGGTTTTAAACCCTAAACTGAACTTTTTCCTTTTTGTCAACATTAGGGTTTTAAACCTTAAACTGAACTCTTCCCTTTAGTCAGCATTAGGGTTTTAAACCCTAAACTGAACTTTTTCCATTTAGTAGCATTAGGGTTTTAAACCCTAAGCTGAACTCTTCCCTTTAGTCATCATTAGGGTTTTAAACCCTAAACTAAACTTTTCCCTTTAATCAGGATTTGGGTTTTAAACCCTAAACTGAACTTTTCCCTTTGGTCAGCATTAGGGTTTTAAACCCTAAACTGAACTTTTCCCTTTAGTCAGCATTAGGGTTTTAAACCCTAAACTGAACTTTTTCCATTTAATCAGGATTAGGGTTTTAAACCCTAAACTGAACTTTTCCCTTTAGTCAGCATTAGGGTTTTAAACCCTAAACTGAACTCTTTCCTTTAGTCAGCATTAGGGTTTTAAACCCTAAACTGAACTTTTCCCTTTAGTCAGCATTAGGGTTTTAAACCCTAAACTGAACTTTTCCCTTTAGTCAGCAGTAGGGTTTTAAACCCTAAACTGAACTTTTTCCATTTAGTCAGCATTAGGGTTTTAAACCCTAAACTGAACTTTTCCCTTTAATCAGGATTAGGGTTTTAAACCCTAAACTGAACTTTTTCCTTTAGCCAGCTTTAGGGTTTTAAACCCGAAACTAAACTTTTCCCCTTTAGTCAGTATTAGGGTTCTAAACCCTAAACTGAACTTTTCCCTTTAGTCAGCATTATGGTTTTAAACCCTAAAATGAACTCTTTCCTTTAGTCAGCATTAGGGTTTTAAACCTTGAACTGAACTCTTTCCTTTAGTCAGCATTAGGGTTTTAAACTTTAAACTGAACTCTTCCCTTTAGTCAACATTAGGTTTTTAAACCCTAAACTGAACTTTTTCCTTTTTGTCAACATTAGGGTTTTAAACCTTAAACTAAACTCTTCCCTTTAGTCAGCATTAGGGTTTTAAACCCTAAACTGAACTTTTTCCATTTAAACAGCATTAGGGTTTTAAACCCTAAACTGAACTCTTCCCTTTAGTCATCATTAGGGTTTTAAACCCTAAACTGAACTCTTCCCTTTAGTCAGCATTAGGGGTTTAAACCCTAAACTGAACTTTTTCCATTTAGTCAGCATTAGGGTTTTAAACCCTAAACTGAACTCTTCCCTTTAGTCATCATTAGGGTTTTAAACCCTAAACTGAACTTTTCCCTTTAGTCAGCATTAGGGTTTTAAACCCTAAACTGAACTTTTCCCTTTAGTCAGCATTAGGGGTTTAAACCCTAAACTGAACTTTTCCCTTTAATCAGGATTAGGGTTTTAAACCCTAAACTGAACTTTTCCCTTTAATCAGGATTAGGGTTTTAAACTCTAAACTGAACTTTTTCCTTTAGCCAACATTAGGGTTTTAAACCCGAAACTAAACTTTTCCCCTTTAGTCAGCATTAGGGTTTTAAACCCTAAACTGAACTTTTCCCTTTAGTCAGCATTATGGTTTTAAACCCTAAAATAAACTCTTTCCTTTAGTCAGCATTAGGGTTTTAAACCTTGAACTGAACTCTTTCGTTTAGTCAGCATTAGGGTTTTAAACCTTAAACTGAACTCTTCTTTTTAGTCAGCATTGGGGTTTTAAACCCTAAACTGAACTTTTCCCTTTTTGTCAACATTAGGGTTTTAAACCTTAAACTGAACTCTTCCCTTTAGTCAGCATTAGGGTTTTAAACCCTAAACTGAACTTTTCCCTTTTTGTCAACATTAGGGTTTTAAACCTTAAACTAAACTCTTCCCTTTAGTCAGCATTAGGGTTTTAAACCCTAAACTGAACTTTTTCCATTTAGTCAGCATTAGGGTTTTAAACCCTAAACTGAACTCTTCCCTTTAGTCATCATTAGGGTTTTAAACCCTAAACTGAACTTTTCCCTTTAGTCAGCATTAGGGGTTTAAACCCTAAACTGAACTTTTCCCTTTAGTCAGCATTAGGATTTTAACCCTAAACTGAACTTTTCCCTTTAATCAGGATTAGGGTTTTAAACCCTAAACTGAACTTTTTCCTTTAGCCAGCATTAGGGTTTTAAACCCGAAACTAAACTTTTCCCTTTAGTCAACATAGGGTTTTAAACCCTAAACTGAACTCTTTCCTTTAGTCAGCATTAGGGTTTTAAACCTTGAACTGAACTCTTTTCCTTTAGTCAGTATTAGGGTTTTAAACCTTAAACTGAACTCTTCCCTTTAGTCTGCATTAGGGTTTTAAACCCTAAACTGAACTCTTCCCTTTAGTCAGCATTAGGGTTTTAAACCCTAAACTGAACTTTTTCCATTTAGTCAGCATTAGGGTTTTAAACCCTAAACTGAACTTTTCCCTTTAATCAGGATTAGGGTTTTAAACCCTAAACTGAACTTTTTCCTTTAGCCAGCATTAGGGTTTTAAACCCGAAACTAAACTTTTCCCCTTTAGTCAGCATTAGGGTTTTAAACCCTAAACTGAACTTTTCCCTTTAGTCAGCATTATGGTTTTAAACCCTAAAATAAACTCTTTCCTTTAGTCAGCATTAGGGTTTTAAACCTTGAACTGAACTCTTTCCTTTAGTCAGCATTAGGGTTTTAAACCTTAAACTGAACTCTTCTTTTTGGTCAGCATTGGGGTTTTAAACCCTAAACTGAACTTTTTCCTTTTTGTCAACATTAGGGTTTTAAACCTTAAACTGAACTCTTCCCTTTAGTCAGCATTAGGGTTTTAAACCCTAAACTGAACTTTTTCCATTTAGTAGCATTAGGGTTTTAAACCCTAAGCTGAACTCTTCCCTTTAGTCATCATTAGGGTTTTAAACCCTAAACTGAACTTTTCCCTTTAGTCAGCATTAGGGTTTTAAACCCTAAACTGAACTTTTTCCTTTAGTCGGCATTAGGGTTTTAACCCTAAACTGAACTTTTCCCTTTAATCAGAATTAGGGTTTTAAACCCTAAATTGAACTTTTCCCTTTAGTCAGCATTAGGGTTTTAAACCCTAAACTGAACTTTTCCCTTTAGTCAACATTAGGGTTTTAAACCCTAAACTGAACTTTTTAATTTAGTCAGCATTAGGGTTTTAAACCTTGAACTGAACTGTTTCCTTTAGTCAGCATTAGGGTTTTAAACCTTAAACTAAACTCTTCCCTTTAGTCAGCATTAGGGTTTTAAACCCTAAACTGAACTCTTCCCTTTAGTCAGCATTAGGGTTTTAAACCCTAAACTGAACTTTACCCTTTAGTCAGCATTATGGTTTTAAACCCTAAACTGAACTTTTCCCTTTAGTCAGCATTATGGTTTTAAACCCTAAAATGAACTCTTTCCTTTAGTCAGCATTAGGGTTTTAACCCTAAACTGAACTTTTCCCTTTAATCAGGATTAGGGTTTTAAACCCTAAACTGAACTTTTTCCTTTAGCCAGCATTAGGGTTTTAAACCCGAAACTAAACTTTTCCCCTTTAGTCAGCATTAGGGTTTTAAACCCTAAACTGAACTTTTCCCTTTAGTTAGCATTATGGTTTTAAACCCTAAAATGAACTCTTTCCTTTAGTCAGCATTAGGGTTTTAAACCTTGAACTGAACTCTTTCCTTTAGTCAGCATTAGGGTTTTAAACCTTAAACTGAACTCTTCTTTTTAGTGAGCATTGAGGTTTTAAACCCTAAACTGAACTTTTCCCTTTTTGTCAACATTAGGGTTTTAAACCTTAAACTGAACTCTTCCCTTTAGTCAGCATTAGGGTTTTAAACCCTAAACTGAACTTTTTCCATTTAGTCAGCATTAGGGTTTTAAACCCTAAGCTGAACTCTTCCCTTTAGTCATCATTAGGATTTTAAACCCTAAACTGAACTTTTCCCTTTAGTCAGCATTAGGGTTTAAACCCTAAACTGAACTTTTCCCTTTAGTCAGCATTAGGGTTTTAACCCTAAACTGAACTTTTCCCTTTAATCGGGATTAGGGTTTTAAACCCTAAACTGAACTTTTCCCTTTAGTCAGCATTAGTGTTTTAAACCCTAAACTGAACTTTTCCCTTTAGTCAACATTAGGGTTTTAAACCCTAAACTGAACTCTTTCCTTTAGTCAGCATTAGGGTTTTAAACCCTAAACTGAACTCTTTCCTTTAGTCAGCATTAGGGTTTTAAACCTTAAACTGAACTCTTCCCTTTAGTCCGCATTAGGGTTTTAAACCCTAAACTGAACTCTTCCCTTTAGTCAGCATTAGGGTTTTAAACCCTAAACTGAACTCTTCCCTTTAGTCAGCATTAGTGTTTTAAACCCTAAACTGAACTCTTCCCTTTAGTCAGCATTAGGGTTTTAAACCCTAAACTGAACTTTTCCTTTTAGTCAGCATTAGGGTTTTAAACCCTAAACTGAACTTTTTCCATTTAGTCAGCATTAGGGTTTTAAACCCTAAACTGAACTTTTCCCTTTAATCAGGATTAGGGTTTTAAACCCTAAACTGAACTTTTCCCTTTAATCAGGATTAGAGTTTTAAACCCTAAACTGAACTTTTCCCTTTAATCAGCATTAGGGTTTTAAACCCTAAACTGAACTTTTCCCTTTAGTCAGCATTAGGGTTTTAAACCCTAAACTGAACTTTTCCCTTTAGTCAGCATTAGGGTTTTAAACCCTAAACTGAACTTTTCCCTTTAGTTAGCATTAGGGTTTTAAACCCTAAACTGAACTTTTCCCTTTAGTCAGCATTAGGGTTTTAAACCTTAAACTAAACTCTTCCCTTTAGTCAGCATTAGGGTTTTAAACCCTAAACTGAACTTTTTCCATTTAGTAGCATTAGGGTTTTAAACCCTAAGCTGAACTCTTCCCTTTAGTCATCATTAGGGTTTTAAACCCTAAACTGAACTTTTCCCTTTAGTCAGCATTAGGGTTTTAAACCCTAAACTGAACTTTTTCCTTTAGTCAGCATTAGGGTTTTAACCCTAAACTGAACTTTTCCCTTTAATCAGGATTAGGGTTTTAAACCCTAAATTGAACTTTTCCCTTTAGTCAGCATTAGGGTTTTAAACCCTAAACTGAACTTTTCCCTTTAGTCAACATTAGGGTTTTAAACCCTAAACTGAACTCTTTCCTTTAGTCAGCATTAGGGTTTTAAACCTTGAACTGAACTGTTTCCTTTAGTCAGCATTAGGGTTTTAAACCTTAAACTAAACTCTTCCCTTTAGTCAGCATTAGGGTTTTAAACCCTAAACTGAACTCTTCCCTTTAGTCAGCATTAGGGTTTTAAACCCTAAACTGAACTTTACCCTTTAGTCAGCATTATGGTTTTAAACCCTAAACTGAACTTTTCCCTTTAGTCAGCATTATGGTTTTAAACCCTAAAATGAACTCTTTCCTTTAGTCAGCATTAGGGTTTTAACCCTAAACTGAACTTTTCCCTTTAATCAGGATTAGGGTTTTAAACCCTAAACTGAACTTTTTCCTTTAGCCAGCATTAGGGTTTTAAACCCGAAACTAAACTTTTCCCCTTTAGTCAGCATTAGGGTTTTAAACCCTAAACTGAACTTTTCCCTTTAGTTAGCATTATGGTTTTAAACCCTAAAATGAACTCTTTCCTTTAGTCAGCATTAGGGTTTTAAACCTTGAACTGAACTCTTTCCTTTAGTCAGCATTAGGGTTTTAAACCTTAAACTGAACTCTTCTTTTTAGTGAGCATTGAGGTTTTAAACCCTAAACTGAACTTTTCCCTTTTTGTCAACATTAGGGTTTTAAACCTTAAACTGAACTCTTCCCTTTAGTCAGCATTAGGGTTTTAAACCCTAAACTGAACTTTTTCCATTTAGTCAGCATTAGGGTTTTAAACCCTAAGCTGAACTCTTCCCTTTAGTCATCATTAGGATTTTAAACCCTAAACTGAACTTTTCCCTTTAGTCAGCATTAGGGTTTAAACCCTAAACTGAACTTTTCCCTTTAGTCAGCATTAGGGTTTTAACCCTAAACTGAACTTTTCCCTTTAATCGGGATTAGGGTTTTAAACCCTAAACTGAACTTTTCCCTTTAGTCAGCATTAGGGTTTTAAACCCTAAACTGAACTTTTCCCTTTAGTCAACATTAGGGTTTTAAACCCTAAACTGAACTCTTTCCTTTAGTCAGCATTAGGGTTTTAAACCCTAAACTGAACTCTTTCCTTTAGTCAGCATTAGGGTTTTAAACCTTAAACTGAACTCTTCCCTTTAGTCCGCATTAGGGTTTTAAACCCTAAACTGAACTCTTCCCTTTAGTCAGCATTAGGGTTTTAAACCCTAAACTGAACTCTTCCCTTTAGTCAGCATTAGTGTTTTAAACCCTAAACTGAACTCTTCCCTTTAGTCAGCATTAGGGTTTTAAACCCTAAACTGAACTTTTCCTTTTAGTCAGCATTAGGGTTTTAAACCCTAAACTGAACTTTTTCCATTTAGTCAGCATTAGGGTTTTAAACCCTAAACTGAACTTTTCCCTTTAATCAGGATTAGGGTTTTAAACCCTAAACTGAACTTTTCCCTTTAATCAGGATTAGAGTTTTAAACCCTAAACTGAACTTTTCCCTTTAATCAGCATTAGGGTTTTAAACCCTAAACTGAACTTTTCCCTTTAGTCAGCATTAGGGTTTTAAACCCTAAACTGAACTTTTCCCTTTAGTCAGCATTATGGTTTTAAACCCTTAACTGAACTTTTCCCTTTAGTTAGCATTAGGGTTTTAAACCCTAAACTGAACTTTTCCCTTTAGTCAGCATTAGGGTTTTAAACCTTAAACTGAACTCTTCCCTTTAGTCAGCATTAGGGTTTTAAACCCTAAACTGAACTTTTCCCTTTAATCAGGATTAGGGTTTTAAACCCTAAACTGAACTTTTCCCTTTAGTCAGCATTAGGGTTTTAAACCCTAAACTGAACTTTTCCCTTTAGTCAGCATTAGGGTTTTAAACCCTAAACTGAACTTTTCCCTTTAGTCAGCATTAGCGTTTTAAACCCTAAACTGAACTCTTTCCTTTAGTCAGCATTAGGGTTTTAAACCTTGAACTGAACTCTTTCCTTTAGTCAGCATTAGGGTTTTAAACCTTAAACTGAACTCTTCCCTTTAGTCAGCATTAGGGTTTTAAACCCTAAACTGAACTTTTCCCTTTAATCAGGATTAGGGTTTTAAACCCTAAACTGAACTTTTCCCTTTGGTCAGCATTAGGGTTTTAAACCCTAAACTGAACTTTTTCCATTTAGTCAGCATTAGGGTTTTAAACCCTAAACTGAACTCTTCCTTTTAGTCATCATTAGGGTTTTAAACCCTAAACTGAACTCTTCCCTTTAGTCAGCATTAGGGTTTTAAACCCTAAACTAAACTTTTTCCATTTAGTCAGCATTAGGGTTTTAAACCCTAAACTGAACTCTTCCCTTTAGTCAGCATTAGGGTTTTAAACCCTAAACTGAACTTTTCCCTTTAGTCAGCATTAGCGTTTTAAACCCTAAACTGAACTCTTTCCTTTAATCAGGATTAGGGTTTTAAACCCTAAACTGAACTTTTCCCTTTGGTCAGCATTAGGGTTTTAAACCCTAAACTGAACTTTTCCCTTTAGTCAGCATTAGGGTTTTAAACCTTAAACTGAACTTTTTCCATTTAGTCAGCATTAGGGTTTTAAACCCTAAACTGAACTCTTCCCTTTAGTCAGCATTAGGGTTTTAAACCCTAAACTAAACTTTTTCCATTTAGTCAGCATTAGGGTTTTAAACCCTAAACTGAACTTTTCCCTTTAATCAGGATTAGGGTTTTAAACCCTAAACTGAACTCTTCCCTTTAGTCAGCATTAGGGTTTTAAACCCTAAACTGAACTTTTCCCTTTAGTCAGCATTAGGGTTTTAAACCCTAAACTGAACTTTTCCCTTTAGTCAGCATTAGGGTTTTAAACCCTAAACTGAACTCTTTCCTTTAGTCAGCATTAGGGTTTTAAACCCTAAACTGAACTCTTTCCTTTAGTCAGCATTAGGGTTTTAAACCTTAAACTGAACTCTTCCCTTTAGTCCGCATTAGGGTTTTAAACCCTAAACTGAACTCTTCCCTTTAGTCAGCATTAGGGTTTTAAACCCTAAACTGAACTCTTCCCTTTAGTCAGCATTAGTGTTTTAAACCCTAAACTGAACTCTTCCCTTTAGTCAGCATTAGGGTTTTAAACCCTAAACTGAACTTTTCCTTTTAGTCAGCATTAGGGTTTTAAACCCTAAACTGAACTTTTTCCATTTAGTCAGCATTAGGGTTTTAAACCCTAAACTGAACTTTTCCCTTTAATCAGGATTAGGGTTTTAAACCCTAAACTGAACTTTTCCCTTTAATCAGGATTAGAGTTTTAAACCCTAAACTGAACTTTTCCCTTTAATCAGCATTAGGGTTTTAAACCCTAAACTGAACTTTTCCCTTTAGTCAGCATTAGGGTTTTAAACCCTAAACTGAACTTTTCCCTTTAGTCAGCATTAGGGTTTTAAACCCTAAACTGAACTTTTCCCTTTAGTTAGCATTAGGGTTTTAAACCCTAAACTGAACTTTTCCCTTTAGTCAGCATTAGGGTTTTAAACCTTAAACTAAACTCTTCCCTTTAGTCAGCATTAGGGTTTTAAACCCTAAACTGAACTTTTTCCATTTAGTAGCATTAGGGTTTTAAACCCTAAGCTGAACTCTTCCCTTTAGTCATCATTAGGGTTTTAAACCCTAAACTGAACTTTTCCCTTTAGTCAGCATTAGGGTTTTAAACCCTAAACTGAACTTTTTCCTTTAGTCAGCATTAGGGTTTTAACCCTAAACTGAACTTTTCCCTTTAATCAGGATTAGGGTTTTAAACCCTAAATTGAACTTTTCCCTTTAGTCAGCATTAGGGTTTTAAACCCTAAACTGAACTTTTCCCTTTAGTCAACATTAGGGTTTTAAACCCTAAACTGAACTCTTTCCTTTAGTCAGCATTAGGGTTTTAAACCTTGAACTGAACTGTTTCCTTTAGTCAGCATTAGGGTTTTAAACCTTAAACTAAACTCTTCCCTTTAGTCAGCATTAGGGTTTTAAACCCTAAACTGAACTCTTCCCTTTAGTCAGCATTAGGGTTTTAAACCCTAAACTGAACTTTACCCTTTAGTCAGCATTATGGTTTTAAACCCTAAACTGAACTTTTCCCTTTAGTCAGCATTATGGTTTTAAACCCTAAAATGAACTCTTTCCTTTAGTCAGCATTAGGGTTTTAACCCTAAACTGAACTTTTCCCTTTAATCAGGATTAGGGTTTTAAACCCTAAACTGAACTTTTTCCTTTAGCCAGCATTAGGGTTTTAAACCCGAAACTAAACTTTTCCCCTTTAGTCAGCATTAGGGTTTTAAACCCTAAACTGAACTTTTCCCTTTAGTTAGCATTATGGTTTTAAACCCTAAAATGAACTCTTTCCTTTAGTCAGCATTAGGGTTTTAAACCTTGAACTGAACTCTTTCCTTTAGTCAGCATTAGGGTTTTAAACCTTAAACTGAACTCTTCTTTTTAGTGAGCATTGAGGTTTTAAACCCTAAACTGAACTTTTCCCTTTTTGTCAACATTAGGGTTTTAAACCTTAAACTGAACTCTTCCCTTTAGTCAGCATTAGGGTTTTAAACCCTAAACTGAACTTTTTCCATTTAGTCAGCATTAGGGTTTTAAACCCTAAGCTGAACTCTTCCCTTTAGTCATCATTAGGATTTTAAACCCTAAACTGAACTTTTCCCTTTAGTCAGCATTAGGGTTTAAACCCTAAACTGAACTTTTCCCTTTAGTCAGCATTAGGGTTTTAACCCTAAACTGAACTTTTCCCTTTAATCGGGATTAGAGTTTTAAACCCTAAACTGAACTTTTCCCTTTAGTCAGCATTAGGGTTTTAAACCCTAAACTGAACTTTTCCCTTTAGTCAACATTAGGGTTTTAAACCCTAAACTGAACTCTTTCCTTTAGTCAGCATTAGGGTTTTAAACCCTAAACTGAACTCTTTCCTTTAGTCAGCATTAGGGTTTTAAACCTTAAACTGAACTCTTCCCTTTAGTCCGCATTAGGGTTTTAAACCCTAAACTGAACTCTTCCCTTTAGTCAGCATTAGGGTTTTAAACCCTAAACTGAACTCTTCCCTTTAGTCAGCATTAGTGTTTTAAACCCTAAACTGAACTCTTCCCTTTAGTCAGCATTAGGGTTTTAAACCCTAAACTGAACTTTTCCTTTTAGTCAGCATTAGGGTTTTAAACCCTAAACTGAACTTTTTCCATTTAGTCAGCATTAGGGTTTTAAACCCTAAACTGAACTTTTCCCTTTAATCAGGATTAGGGTTTTAAACCCTAAACTGAACTTTTCCCTTTAATCAGGATTAGAGTTTTAAACCCTAAACTGAACTTTTCCCTTTAATCAGCATTAGGGTTTTAAACCCTAAACTGAACTTTTCCCTTTAGTCAGCATTAGGGTTTTAAACCCTAAACTGAACTTTTCCCTTTAGTCAGCATTATGGTTTTAAACCCTTAACTGAACTTTTCCCTTTAGTTAGCATTAGGGTTTTAAACCCTAAACTGAACTTTTCCCTTTAGTCAGCATTAGGGTTTTAAACCTTAAACTGAACTCTTCCCTTTAGTCAGCATTAGGGTTTTAAACCCTAAACTGAACTTTTCCCTTTAATCAGGATTAGGGTTTTAAACCCTAAACTGAACTTTTCCCTTTAGTCAGCATTAGGGTTTTAAACCCTAAACTGAACTTTTCCCTTTAGTCAGCATTAGGGTTTTAAACCCTAAACTGAACTTTTCTCTTTAGTCAGCATTAGCGTTTTAAACCCTAAACTGAACTCTTTCCTTTAGTCAGCATTAGGGTTTTAAACCTTGAACTGAACTCTTTCCTTTAGTCAGCATTAGGGTTTTAAACCTTAAACTGAACTCTTCCCTTTAGTCAGCATTAGGGTTTTAAACCCTAAACTGAACTTTTCCCTTTAATCAGGATTAGGGTTTTAAACCCTAAACTGAACTTTTCCCTTTGGTCAGCATTAGGGTTTTAAACCCTAAACTGAACTTTTTCCATTTAGTCAGCATTAGGGTTTTAAACCCTAAACTGAACTCTTCCTTTTAGTCATCATTATGGTTTTAAACCCTAAACTGAACTCTTCCCTTTAGTCAGCATTAGGGTTTTAAACCCTAAACTAAACTTTTTCCATTTAGTCAGCATTAGGGTTTTAAACCCTAAACTGAACTCTTCCCTTTAGTCAGCATTAGGGTTTTAAACCCTAAACTGAACTTTTCCCTTTAGTCAGCATTAGCGTTTTAAACCCTAAACTGAACTCTTTCCTTTAATCAGGATTAGGGTTTTAAACCCTAAACTGAACTTTTCCCTTTGGTCAGCATTAGGGTTTTAAACCCTAAACTGAACTTTTCCCTTTAGTCAGCATTAGGGTTTTAAACCTTAAACTGAACTTTTTCCATTTAGTCAGCATTAGGGTTTTAAACCCTAAACTGAACTCTTCCCTTTAGTCAGCATTAGGGTTTTAAACCCTAAACTAAACTTTTTCCATTTAGTCAGCATTAGGGTTTTAAACCCTAAACTGAACTTTTCCCTTTAATCAGGATTAGGGTTTTAAACGCTAAACTGAACTCTTCCCTTTAGTCAGCATTAGGGTTTTAAACCCTAAACTGAACTTTTCCCTTTAATCAGGATTAGGGTTTTAAACCCTAAACTGAACTTTTCCCTTTAGTCAGCATTAGGGTTTTAAACCCTAAACTGAACTTTTCCCTTTAGTCAGCATTAGGTT
Organism: Nicotiana tabacum; assembly: GCF_000715075.1. NCBI lineage: Eukaryota > Viridiplantae > Streptophyta > Magnoliopsida > Solanales > Solanaceae > Nicotiana > Nicotiana tabacum. The sequence goes on along the minus strand of NW_027438391.1, from coordinate 58,872 downwards.
TTTCAACCCTAAACTGAACTCTTTCCTTTAGTCAGTATTAGGGTTTTAAACCTTGAACTTAACTTTTTCCTTTAGTCAGTATTAGGGTTTTAAACCTTAAACTGAACTCTTCCCTTTAGTCAGCATTAGGGTTTTAAACCCTAAACTAAACTTTTCCCTTTAGTCAGCATTAGGGTTTTAAACCCTAAACTGAACTTTTCCCTTTAGTCAGCATTAGGGTTTTAAACCCTAAACTGAACTCTTTCCTTTAGTCAGCATTTGGGTTTTAAACCCTAAACTGAACTCTTTCCTTTAGTCAGCATTAGGGTTTTAAACCTTAAACTCAACTCTTCCCTTTAGTCAACATTAGGGTTTTAAACCCTAAACTGAACTTTTCCCTTTAATCAGGATTAGGGTTTTAAACCATAAACTGAACTCTTCCCTTTAGTCAGCATTAGTGTTTTAAACCCTAAACTGAACTTTTCCCTTTAGTCAGCAATAGGGTTTTAAACCCTAAACTGAACTTTTCCTTTTAGTCAGGATTAGGGTTTTAAACCCTAAACTGAACTTTTTCCATTTAGTCAGGATTAGGGTTTTAAACCCTAAACTGAACTTTTCCCTTTAATCAGCATTAGGGTTTTAAACCCTAAACTGAACTTTTCACTTTATTCAGCATTAGGGTTTTAAACCCTAAACTGAACTTTTCCCTTTAGTCAGCATTAGGGTTTTAAACCCTAAACTGAACTTTTCCCTTTAGTTAGCATTAGGGTTTTAAACCCTAAACTGAACTTTTCCCTTTAATCAGGATTAGGGTTTTAAACCCTAAACTGAACTTTTCCCTTTAGTCAGCATTAGGGTTTTAAACCCTAAACTGAACTTTTCCCTTTAGTCAGCATTAGGGTTTTAAACCCTAAACTGAACTTTTCCCTTTAGTCAGCATTAAGGTTTTAAACCCTAAACTGAACTTTTCCCTTTAGTCAGCATTAGGGTTTTAAACCCTAAACTGAACTTTTCCCTTTAGTCAGCATTAGCGTTTTAAACCCTAAACTGAACTCTTTCCTTTAGTCAGCATTAGGGTTTTAAACCTTGAACTGAACTCTTTCCTTTAGTCAGCATTAGGGTTTTAAACCTTGAACTGAACTCTTCCCTTTAGTCAGCATTAGGGTTTTAAACCCTAAACTGAACTTTTCCCTTTAATCAGGATTAGGGTTTTAAACCCTAAACTGAACTTTTCCCTTTGGTCAGCATTAGGGTTTTAAACCCTAAAATGAACTTTTCCCTTTAATCGGGATTAGAGTTTTAAACCCTAAACTGAACTTTTCCCTTTAGTCAGCATTAGGGTTTTAAACCCTAAACTGAACTTTTCCCTTTAGTCAACATTAGGGTTTTAAACCCTAAACTGAACTCTTTCCTTTAGTCAGCATTAGGGTTTTAAACCCTAAACTGAACTCTTTCCTTTAGTCAGCATTAGGGTTTTAAACCTTAAACTGAACTCTTCCCTTTAGTCCGCATTAGGGTTTTAAACCCTAAACTGAACTCTTCCCTTTAGTCAGCATTAGGGTTTTAAACCCTAAACTGAACTCTTCCCTTTAGTCAGCATTAGTGTTTTAAACCCTAAACTGAACTCTTCCCTTTAGTCAGCATTAGGGTTTTAAACCCTAAACTGAACTTTTCCTTTTAGTCAGCATTAGGGTTTTAAACCCTAAACTGAACTTTTTCCATTTAGTCAGCATTAGGGTTTTAAACCCTAAACTGAACTTTTCCCTTTAATCAGGATTAGGGTTTTAAACCCTAAACTGAACTTTTCCCTTTAATCAGGATTAGAGTTTTAAACCCTAAACTGAACTTTTCCCTTTAATCAGCATTAGGGTTTTAAACCCTAAACTGAACTTTTCCCTTTAGTCAGCATTAGGGTTTTAAACCCTAAACTGAACTTTTCCCTTTAGTCAGCATTATGGTTTTAAACCCTTAACTGAACTTTTCCCTTTAGTTAGCATTAGGGTTTTAAACCCTAAACTGAACTTTTCCCTTTAGTCAGCATTAGGGTTTTAAACCTTAAACTGAACTCTTCCCTTTAGTCAGCATTAGGGTTTTAAACCCTAAACTGAACTTTTCCCTTTAATCAGGATTAGGGTTTTAAACCCTAAACTGAACTTTTCCCTTTAGTCAGCATTAGGGTTTTAAACCCTAAACTGAACTTTTCCCTTTAGTCAGCATTAGGGTTTTAAACCCTAAACTGAACTTTTCTCTTTAGTCAGCATTAGCGTTTTAAACCCTAAACTGAACTCTTTCCTTTAGTCAGCATTAGGGTTTTAAACCTTGAACTGAACTCTTTCCTTTAGTCAGCATTAGGGTTTTAAACCTTAAACTGAACTCTTCCCTTTAGTCAGCATTAGGGTTTTAAACCCTAAACTGAACTTTTCCCTTTAATCAGGATTAGGGTTTTAAACCCTAAACTGAACTTTTCCCTTTGGTCAGCATTAGGGTTTTAAACCCTAAACTGAACTTTTTCCATTTAGTCAGCATTAGGGTTTTAAACCCTAAACTGAACTCTTCCTTTTAGTCATCATTATGGTTTTAAACCCTAAACTGAACTCTTCCCTTTAGTCAGCATTAGGGTTTTAAACCCTAAACTAAACTTTTTCCATTTAGTCAGCATTAGGGTTTTAAACCCTAAACTGAACTCTTCCCTTTAGTCAGCATTAGGGTTTTAAACCCTAAACTGAACTTTTCCCTTTAGTCAGCATTAGCGTTTTAAACCCTAAACTGAACTCTTTCCTTTAATCAGGATTAGGGTTTTAAACCCTAAACTGAACTTTTCCCTTTGGTCAGCATTAGGGTTTTAAACCCTAAACTGAACTTTTCCCTTTAGTCAGCATTAGGGTTTTAAACCTTAAACTGAACTTTTTCCATTTAGTCAGCATTAGGGTTTTAAACCCTAAACTGAACTCTTCCCTTTAGTCAGCATTAGGGTTTTAAACCCTAAACTAAACTTTTTCCATTTAGTCAGCATTAGGGTTTTAAACCCTAAACTGAACTTTTCCCTTTAATCAGGATTAGGGTTTTAAACGCTAAACTGAACTCTTCCCTTTAGTCAGCATTAGGGTTTTAAACCCTAAACTGAACTTTTCCCTTTAATCAGGATTAGGGTTTTAAACCCTAAACTGAACTTTTCCCTTTAGTCAGCATTAGGGTTTTAAACCCTAAACTGAACTTTTCCCTTTAGTCAGCATTAGGTTTTTCAACCCTAAACTGAACTCTTTCCTTTAGTCAGTATTAGGGTTTTAAACCTTGAACTTAACTTTTTCCTTTAGTCAGTATTAGGGTTTTAAACCTTAAACTGAACTCTTCCCTTTAGTCAGCATTAGGGTTTTAAACCCTAAACTAAACTTTTCCCTTTAGTCAGCATTAGGGTTTTAAACCCTAAACTGAACTTTTCCCTTTAGTCAGCATTAGGGTTTTAAACCCTAAACTGAACTCTTTCCTTTAGTCAGCATTTGGGTTTTAAACCCTAAACTGAACTCTTTCCTTTAGTCAGCATTAGGGTTTTAAACCTTAAACTCAACTCTTCCCTTTAGTCAACATTAGGGTTTTAAACCCTAAACTGAACTTTTCCCTTTAATCAGGATTAGGGTTTTAAACCATAAACTGAACTCTTCCCTTTAGTCAGCATTAGTGTTTTAAACCCTAAACTGAACTTTTCCCTTTAGTCAGCAATAGGGTTTTAAACCCTAAACTGAACTTTTCCTTTTAGTCAGGATTAGGGTTTTAAACCCTAAACTGAACTTTTTCCATTTAGTCAGGATTAGGGTTTTAAACCCTAAACTGAACTTTTCCCTTTAATCAGCATTAGGGTTTTAAACCCTAAACTGAACTTTTCACTTTATTCAGCATTAGGGTTTTAAACCCTAAACTGAACTTTTCCCTTTAGTCAGCATTAGGGTTTTAAACCCTAAACTGAACTTTTCCCTTTAGTTAGCATTAGGGTTTTAAACCCTAAACTGAACTTTTCCCTTTAATCAGGATTAGGGTTTTAAACCCTAAACTGAACTTTTCCCTTTAGTCAGCATTAGGGTTTTAAACCCTAAACTGAACTTTTCCCTTTAGTCAGCATTAGGGTTTTAAACCCTAAACTGAACTTTTCCCTTTAGTCAGCATTAAGGTTTTAAACCCTAAACTGAACTTTTCCCTTTAGTCAGCATTAGGGTTTTAAACCCTAAACTGAACTTTTCCCTTTAGTCAGCATTAGCGTTTTAAACCCTAAACTGAACTCTTTCCTTTAGTCAGCATTAGGGTTTTAAACCTTGAACTGAACTCTTTCCTTTAGTCAGCATTAGGGTTTTAAACCTTGAACTGAACTCTTCCCTTTAGTCAGCATTAGGGTTTTAAACCCTAAACTGAACTTTTCCCTTTAATCAGGATTAGGGTTTTAAACCCTAAACTGAACTTTTCCCTTTGGTCAGCATTAGGGTTTTAAACCCTAAACTGAACTTTTTCCATTTAGTCAGCATTAGGGTTTTAAACCCTAAACTGAACTCTTCCCTTTAGTCATCATTAGGGTTTTAAACCCTAAACTGAACTCTTCCCTTTAGTCAGCATTAGGGTTTCAAACCCTAAACTAAACTTTTTCCATTTAGTCAGCATTAGGGTTTTAAACCCTAAACTGAACTTTTCCCTTTAATCAGGATTAGGGTTTTAAACCCTAAACTGAACTCTTCCCTTTAGTCAGCATTAGGGTTTTAAACCCTAAACTGAACTTTTCCCTTTAATCAGGATTAGGGTTTTAAACCCTAAACTGAACTTTTCCCTTTGGTCAGCATTAGGGTTTTAAACCCTAAACTGAACTTTTTCCATTTAGTCAGCATTAGGGTTTTAAACCCTAAACTGAACTCTTCCTTTTAGTCATCATTAGGGTTTTAAACCCTAAAGTGAACTCTTCCCTTTAGTCAGCATTAGGGTTTTAAACCCTAAACTGAACTCTTCCCTTTAGTCAGCATTAGGGTTTTAAACCCTAAACTGAACTTTTCCCTTTAGTCAGCATTAGGGTTTTAAACCCTAAACTGAACTTTTCCCTTTAGTCAGCATTAGGGTTTTATACCTTGAACTGAACTCTTTCCTTTAGTCAGCATTAGGGTTTTAAACCCTAAACTAAACTTTTCCCTATAGTCAGCATTAGGGTTTTAAACCCTAAACTAAACTTTTCCCTTTAGTCAGCATTAGGGTTTTAAACCCTAAACTGAACTCTTTCCTTTAGTCAGCATTAGGGTTTTAAACCCTAAACTGAACTCTTTCCTTTAGTCAGCATTAGGGTTTTAAACCTTAAACTCAACTCTTCCCTTTAGTCAGTATTAGGGTTTTAAACCCTAAACTGAACTTTTCCCTTTAATCAGGATTAAGGTTTTAAACCATAAACTGAACTCTTCCCTTTAGTCAGCTTTAGTGTTTAAACCCTAAACTGAACTTTTCCCTTTGGTCAGCATTAGGGTTTTAAACCCTAAACTGAACTTTTCCCTTTAGTCAGCATTAGGGTTTTAAACCCTAAACTGAACTTTTCCCTTTACTCAGGATTAGGGTTTTAAACCCTAAACTGAACTTTTCCCTTTAGTCAGCATTAGGGTTTTAAACCCTAAACTGAACTTTTCCCTTTAGTCAGCATTAGGGTTTTAAACCCTAAACTGAACTCTTCCCTTTAGTCAGCATTAGGGTTTTAAACCTTAAACTGAACTCTTCCCTTTAGTCAGCATTAGGGTTTTAAACCCTAAACTGAACTTTTCCCTTTAGTCAGCATTAGGGTTTTAAACCCTAAACTGAACTTTTCCCTTTAGTCAGCATTAGCGTTTTAAACCCTAAACTGAACTCTTTCCTTTAGTCAGCATTAGGGTTTTAAACCTTGAACTGAACTCTTTCCTTTAGTCAGCATTAGGGTTTTAAACCTTAAACTGAACTCTTCCCTTTAGTCAGCATTAGGGTTTTAAACCCTAAACTGAACTTTTCCCTTTAATCAGGATTAGGGTTTTAAACCCTAAACTGAACTTTTCCCTTTAGTCAGCATTAGGGTGTTTTAAACCCTAAACTGAACTTTTCCCTTTAGTCAGCATTAGGGTTTTAAACCTTAAACTGAACTTTTTCCATTTAGTCAGCATTAGGGTTTTAAACCCTAAACTGAACTCTTCCCTTTAGTCAGCATTAGGGTTTTAAACCCTAAACTAAACTTTTTCCATTTAGTCAGCATTAGGGTTTTAAACCCTAAACTGAACTTTTCCCTTTAATCAGGATTAGGGTTTTAAACGCTAAACTGAACTCTTCCCTTTAGTCAGCATTAGGGTTTTAAACCCTAAACTGAACTTTTCCCTTTAATCAGGATTAGGGTTTTAAACCCTAAACTGAACTTTTCCCTTTAGTCAGCATTAGGGTTTTAAACCCTAAACTGAACTTTTCCCTTTAGTCAGCATTAGGTTTTTCAACCCTAAACTGAACTCTTTCCTTTAGTCAGTATTAGGGTTTTAAACCTTGAACTTAACTTTTTCCTTTAGTCAGTATTAGGGTTTTAAACCTTAAACTGAACTCTTCCCTTTAGTCAGCATTAGGGTTTTAAACCCTAAACTGAACTTTTCCCTTTAGTCAGCATTAGGGTTTTAAACCCTAAACTGAACTTTTCCCTTTAGTCAGCATTAGGGTTTTAAACCCTAAACTGAACTTTTCCCTTTAGTCAGCATTAGGGTTTTAAACCCTAAACTGAACTCTTTCCTTTAGTCAGCATTAGGGTTTTAAACCCTAAACTGAACTCTTTCCTTTAGTCAGCATTAGGGTTTTAAACCTTAAACTCAACTCTTCCCTTTAGTCAACATTAGGGTTTTAAACCCTAAACTGAACTTTTCCCTTTAATCAGGATTAGGGTTTTAAACCATAAACTGAACTTTTTCCTTTAATCAGGATTAGGGTTTTAAACCCTAAACTGAACTTTTCCCTTTAGTCAGCATTAGGGTTTTAAACCCTAAACTGAACTTTTCCCTTTAGTCAGCATTAGGGTTTTAAACCCTAAACTGAACTTTTCCCTTTAGTCAGCATTAGGGTTTTAAACCCTAAACTGAACTTTTCCCTTTAGTTAGCATTAGGGTTTTAAACCCTAAACTGAACTTTTCCCTTTAGTCAGCATTAGGGTTTTAAACCTTAAACTGAACTCTTCCCTTTAGTCAGCATTAGGGTTTTAAACCCTAAACTGAACTTTTCCCTTTAGTCAGCATTAGGGTTTTAAACCCTAAACTGAACTTTTCCCTTTAGTCAGCATTAGGGTTTTAAACCCTAAACTGAACTTTTCCCTTTAGACAGCATTAGGGTTTTAAACCCTAAACTGAACTTTTCCCTTTAGTCAGCATTAGCGTTTTAAACCCTAAACTGAACTCTTTCCTTTAGTCAGCATTAGGGTTTTAAACCTTGAACTGAACTCTTTCCTTTAGTCAGCATTAGGGTTTTAAACCTTGAACTGAACTCTTCCCTTTAGTCAGCATTAGGGTTTTAAACCCTAAACTGAACTTTTCCCTTTAATCAGGATTAGGGTTTTAAACCCTAAACTGAACTTTTCCCTTTGGTCAGCATTAGGGTTTTAAACCCTAAACTGAACTTTTTCCATTTATTCAGCATTAGGGTTTTAAACCCTAAACTGAACTCTTCCCTTTAGTCATCATTAGGGTTTTAAACCCTAAACTGAACTCTTCCCTTTAGTCAGCATTAGGGTTTCAAACCCTAAACTAAACTTTTTCCATTTAGTCAGCATTAGGGTTTTAAACCCTAAACTGAACTTTTCCCTTTAATCAGGATTAGGGTTTTAAAACCTAAACTGAACTCTTCCCTTTAGTCAGCATTAGGGTTTTAAACCCTAAACTGAACTCTTCCCTTTAATTAGGATTAGGATTTTAAACCCTAAACTGAACTTTTCCCTTTAGTCAACATTAGGGTTTTAAACCCTAAACTGAACTTTTCCCTTTAGTCAGCATTAGGTTTTTCAACCCTAAACTGAACTCTTTCCTTTAGTCAGTATTAGGGTTTTAAACCTTGAACTTAACTCTTTCCTTTAGTCAGCATTAGGGTTTTAAACCTTAAACTGAACTCTTCCCTTTAGTCAGCATTAGGGTTTTAAACCCTAAACTGAACTTTTCCCTTTAGTCAGCATTAAGGTTTTAAACCCTAAACTGAACTTTTCCCTTTAGTCAGCATTAGGGTTTTATACCTTGAACTGAACTTTTCCCTTTAATCAGGATTAGGGTTTTAAACCCTAAACTGAACTTTTCCCTTTACTCAGGATTAGGGTTTTAAACCCTAAACTGAACTTTTCCCTTTAGTCAGCATTAGGGTTTTAAACCCTAAACTGAACTTTTCCCTTTAGTCAGCATTAGGGTTTTAAACCCTAAACTGAACTCTTCCCTTTAGTCAGCATTAGGGTTTTAAACCTTAAACTGAACTCTTCCCTTTAGTCAGCATTAGGGTTTTAAACCCTAAACTGAACTTTTCCCTTTAGTCAGCATTAGGGTTTTAAACCCTAAACTGAACTTTTCCCTTTAGTCAGCATTAGCGTTTTAAACCCTAAACTGAACTCTTTCCTTTAGTCAGCATTAGGGTTTTAAACCTTGAACTGAACTCTTTCCTTTAGTCAGCATTAGGGTTTTAAACCTTAAACTGAACTCTTCCCTTTAGTCAGCATTAGGGTTTTAAACCCTAAACTGAACTTTTCCCTTTAATCAGGATTAGGGTTTTAAACCCTAAACTGAACTTTTCCCTTTAGTCAGCATTAGGGTTTTAAACCCTAAACTGAACTTTTCCCTTTAGTCAGCATTAGGGTTTTAAACCTTAAACTGAACTTTTTCCATTTAGTCAGCATTAGGGTTTTAAACCCTAAACTGAACTCTTCCCTTTAGTCAGCATTAGGGTTTTAAACCCTAAACTAAACTTTTTCCATTTAGTCAGCATTAGGGTTTTAAACCCTAAACTGAACTTTTCCCTTTAATCAGGATTAGGGTTTTAAACGCTAAACTGAACTCTTCCCTTTAGTCAGCATTAGGGTTTTAAACCCTAAACTGAACTTTTCCCTTTAATCAGGATTAGGGTTTTAAACCCTAAACTGAACTTTTCCCTTTAGTCAGCATTAGGGTTTTAAACCCTAAACTGAACTTTTCCCTTTAGTCAGCATTAGGTTTTTCAACCCTAAACTGAACTCTTTCCTTTAGTCAGTATTAGGGTTTTAAACCTTGAACTTAACTTTTTCCTTTAGTCAGTATTAGGGTTTTAAACCTTAAACTGAACTCTTCCCTTTAGTCAGCATTAGGGTTTTAAACCCTAAACTGAACTTTTCCCTTTAGTCAGCATTAGGGTTTTAAACCCTAAACTGAACTTTTCCCTTTAGTCAGCATTAGGGTTTTAAACCCTAAACTGAACTCTTTCCTTTAGTCAGCATTAGGGTTTTAAACCCTAAACTGAACTCTTTCCTTTAGTCAGCATTAGGGTTTTAAACCTTAAACTCAACTCTTCCCTTTAGTCAACATTAGGGTTTTAAACCCTAAACTGAACTTTTCCCTTTAATCAGGATTAGGGTTTTAAACCATAAACTGAACTCTTCCCTTTAGTCAGCATTAGTGTTTTAAACCCTAAACTGAACTTTTCCATTTAGTCAGCATTAGGGTTTTAAACCCTAAAGTGAACTTTTCCTTTTAGTCAGGATTAGGGTTTTAAACCCTAAACTGAACTTTTTCCATTTAGTCAGGATTAGGGTTTTAAACCCTAAACTGAACTTTTCCCTTTAATCAGCATTAGGGTTTTAAACCCTGAACTGAACTTTTCCCTTTAGTCAGCATTAGGGTTTTAAACCCTAAACTGAACTTTTCCCTTTAGTCAGCATTAGGGTTTTAAACCCTAAACTGAACTTTTCCCTTTAGTTAGCATTAGGGTTTTAAACCCTAAACTGAACTTTTCCCTTTAGTCAGCATTAGGGTTTTAAACCTTAAACTGAACTCTTCCCTTTAGTCAGCATTAGGGTTTTAAACCCTAAACTGAACTTTTCCCTTTAGTCAGCATTAGGGTTTTAAACCCTAAACTGAACTTTTCCCTTTAGTCAGCATTAGGGTTTTAAACCCTAAACTGAACTTTTCCCTTTAGACAGCATTAGGGTTTTAAACCCTAAACTGAACTTTTCCCTTTAGTCAGCATTAGCGTTTTAAACCCTAAACTGAACTCTTTCCTTTAGTCAGCATTAGGGTTTTAAACCTTGAACTGAACTCTTTCCTTTAGTCAGCATTAGGGTTTTAAACCTTGAACTGAACTCTTCCCTTTAGTCAGCATTAGGGTTTTAAACCCTAAACTGAACTTTTCCCTTTAATCAGGATTAGGGTTTTAAACCCTAAACTGAACTTTTCCCTTTGGTCAGCATTAGGGTTTTAAACCCTAAACTGAACTTTTTCCATTTATTCAGCATTAGGGTTTTAAACCCTAAACTGAACTATTCCCTTTAGTCATCATTAGGGTTTTAAACTCTAAACTGAACTCTTCCCTTTAGTCAGCATTAGGGTTTCAAACCCTAAACTAAACTTTTTCCATTTAGTCAGCATTAGGGTTTTAAACCCTAAACTGAACTTTTCCCTTTAATCAGGATTAGGGTTTTAAAACCTAAACTGAACTCTTCCCTTTAGTCAGCATTAGGGTTTTAAACCCTAAACTGAACTCTTCCCTTTAATTAGGATTAGGATTTTAAACCCTAAACTGAACTTTTCCCTTTAGTCAACATTAGGGTTTTAAACCCTAAACTGAACTTTTCCCTTTAGTCAGCATTAGGTTTTTCAACCCTAAACTGAACTCTTTCCTTTAGTCAGTATTAGGGTTTTAAACCTTGAACTTAACTCTTTCCTTTAGTCAGCATTAGGGTTTTAAACCTTAAACTGAACTCTTCCCTTTAGTCAGCATTAGGGTTTTAAACCCTAAACTGAACTTTTCCCTTTAGTCAGCATTAAGGTTTTAAACCCTAAACTGAACTTTTCCCTTTAGTCAGCATTAGGGTTTTATACCTTGAACTGAACTTTTCCCTTTAATCAGGATTAGGGTTTTAAACCCTAAACTGAACTTTTCCCTTTACTCAGGATTAGGGTTTTAAACCCTAAACTGAACTTTTCCCTTTAGTCAGCATTAGGGTTTTAAACCCTAAACTGAACTTTTCCCTTTAGTCAGCATTAGGGTTTTAAACCCTAAACTGAACTCTTCCCTTTAGTCAGCATTAGGGTTTTAAACCTTAAACTGAACTCTTCCCTTTAGTCAGCATTAGGGTTTTAAACCCTAAACTGAACTTTTCCCTTTAGTCAGCATTAGGGTTTTAAACCCTAAACTGAACTTTTCCCTTTAGTCAGCATTAGCGTTTTAAACCCTAAACTGAACTCTTTCCTTTAGTCAGCATTAGGGTTTTAAACCTTGAACTGAACTCTTTCCTTTAGTCAGCATTAGGGTTTTAAACCTTAAACTGAACTCTTCCCTTTAGTCAGCATTAGGGTTTTAAACCCTAAACTGAACTTTTCCCTTTAATCAGGATTAGGGTTTTAAACCCTAAACTGAACTTTTCCCTTTAGTCAGCATTAGGGTTTTAAACCCTAAACTGAACTTTTCCCTTTAGTCAGCATTAGGGTTTTAAACCTTAAACTGAACTTTTTCCATTTAGTCAGCATTAGGGTTTTAAACCCTAAACTGAACTCTTCCCTTTAGTCAGCATTAGGGTTTTAAACCCTAAACTAAACTTTTTCCATTTAGTCAGCATTAGGGTTTTAAACCCTAAACTGAACTTTTCCCTTTAATCAGGATTAGGGTTTTAAACGCTAAACTGAACTCTTCCCTTTAGTCAGCATTAGGGTTTTAAACCCTAAACTGAACTTTTCCCTTTAATCAGGATTAGGGTTTTAAACCCTAAACTGAACTTTTCCCTTTAGTCAGCATTAGGGTTTTAAACCCTAAACTGAACTTTTCCCTTTAGTCAGCATTAGGTTTTTCAACCCTAAACTGAACTCTTTCCTTTAGTCAGTATTAGGGTTTTAAACCTTGAACTTAACTTTTTCCTTTAGTCAGTATTAGGGTTTTAAACCTTAAACTGAACTCTTCCCTTTAGTCAGCATTAGGGTTTTAAACCCTAAACTGAACTTTTCCCTTTAGTCAGCATTAGGGTTTTAAACCCTAAACTGAACTTTTCCCTTTAGTCAGCATTAGGGTTTTAAACCCTAAACTGAACTCTTTCCTTTAGTCAGCATTAGGGTTTTAAACCCTAAACTGAACTCTTTCCTTTAGTCAGCATTAGGGTTTTAAACCTTAAACTCAACTCTTCCCTTTAGTCAACATTAGGGTTTTAAACCCTAAACTGAACTTTTCCCTTTAATCAGGATTAGGGTTTTAAACCATAAACTGAACTCTTCCCTTTAGTCAGCATTAGTGTTTTAAACCCTAAACTGAACTTTTCCATTTAGTCAGCATTAGGGTTTTAAACCCTAAAGTGAACTTTTCCTTTTAGTCAGGATTAGGGTTTTAAACCCTAAACTGAACTTTTTCCATTTAGTCAGGATTAGGGTTTTAAACCCTAAACTGAACTTTTCCCTTTAATCAGCATTAGGGTTTTAAACCCTGAACTGAACTTTTCCCTTTAGTCAGCATTAGGGTTTTAAACCCTAAACTGAACTTTTCCCTTTAGTCAGCATTAGGGTTTTAAACCCTAAACTGAACTTTTCCCTTTAGTTAGCATTAGGGTTTTAAACCCTAAACTGAACTTTTCCCTTTAGTCAGCATTAGGGTTTTAAACCTTAAACTGAACTCTTCCCTTTAGTCAGCATTAGGGTTTTAAACCCTAAACTGAACTTTTCCCTTTAGTCAGCATTAGGGTTTTAAACCCTAAACTGAACTTTTCCCTTTAGTCAGCATTAGGGTTTTAAACCCTAAACTGAACTTTTCCCTTTAGACAGCATTAGGGTTTTAAACCCTAAACTGAACTTTTCCCTTTAGTCAGCATTAGCGTTTTAAACCCTAAACTGAACTCTTTCCTTTAGTCAGCATTAGGGTTTTAAACCTTGAACTGAACTCTTTCCTTTAGTCAGCATTAGGGTTTTAAACCTTGAACTGAACTCTTCCCTTTAGTCAGCATTAGGGTTTTAAACCCTAAACTGAACTTTTCCCTTTAATCAGGATTAGGGTTTTAAACCCTAAACTGAACTTTTCCCTTTGGTCAGCATTAGGGTTTTAAACCCTAAACTGAACTTTTTCCATTTATTCAGCATTAGGGTTTTAAACCCTAAACTGAACTATTCCCTTTAGTCATCATTAGGGTTTTAAACTCTAAACTGAACTCTTCCCTTTAGTCAGCATTAGGGTTTCAAACCCTAAACTAAACTTTTTCCATTTAGTCAGCATTAGGGTTTTAAACCCTAAACTGAACTTTTCCCTTTAATCAGGATTAGGGTTTTAAAACCTAAACTGAACTCTTCCCTTTAGTCAGCATTAGGGTTTTAAACCCTAAACTGAACTCTTCCCTTTAATTAGGATTAGGATTTTAAACCCTAAACTGAACTTTTCCCTTTAGTCAACATTAGGGTTTTAAACCCTAAACTGAACTTTTCCCTTTAGTCAGCATTAGGTTTTTCAACCCTAAACTGAACTCTTTCCTTTAGTCAGTATTAGGGTTTTAAACCTTGAACTTAACTCTTTCCTTTAGTCAGCATTAGGGTTTTAAACCTTAAACTGAACTCTTCCCTTTAGTCAGCATTAGGGTTTTAAACCCTAAACTGAACTTTTCCCTTTAGTCAGCATTAAGGTTTTAAACCCTAAACTGAACTTTTCCCTTTAGTCAGCATTAGGGTTTTATACCTTGAACTGAACTTTTCCCTTTAATCAGGATTAGGGTTTTAAACCCTAAACTGAACTTTTCCCTTTACTCAGGATTAGGGTTTTAAACCCTAAACTGAACTTTTCCCTTTAGTCAGCATTAGGGTTTTAAACCCTAAACTGAACTTTTCCCTTTAGTCAGCATTAGGGTTTTAAACCCTAAACTGAACTCTTCCCTTTAGTCAGCATTAGGGTTTTAAACCTTAAACTGAACTCTTCCCTTTAGTCAGCATTAGGGTTTTAAACCCTAAACTGAACTTTTCCCTTTAGTCAGCATTAGGGTTTTAAACCCTAAACTGAACTTTTCCCTTTAGTCAGCATTAGCGTTTTAAACCCTAAACTGAACTCTTTCCTTTAGTCAGCATTAGGGTTTTAAACCTTGAACTGAACTCTTTCCTTTAGTCAGCATTAGGGTTTTAAACCTTAAACTGAACTCTTCCCTTTAGTCAGCATTAGGGTTTTAAACCCTAAACTGAACTTTTCCCTTTAATCAGGATTAGGGTTTTAAACCCTAAACTGAACTTTTCCCTTTAGTCAGGCATTAGGGTTTTAAACCCTAAACTGAACTTTTCCCTTTAGTCAGCATTAGGGTTTTAAACCTTAAACTGAACTTTTTCCATTTAGTCAGCATTAGGGTTTTAAACCCTAAACTGAACTCTTCCCTTTAGTCAGCATTAGGGTTTTAAACCCTAAACTAAACTTTTTCCATTTAGTCAGCATTAGGGTTTTAAACCCTAAACTGAACTTTTCCCTTTAATCAGGATTAGGGTTTTAAACGCTAAACTGAACTCTTCCCTTTAGTCAGCATTAGGGTTTTAAACCCTAAACTGAACTTTTCCCTTTAATCAGGATTAGGGTTTTAAACCCTAAACTGAACTTTTCCCTTTAGTCAGCATTAGGGTTTTAAACCCTAAACTGAACTTTTCCCTTTAGTCAGCATTAGGTTTTTCAACCCTAAACTGAACTCTTTCCTTTAGTCAGTATTAGGGTTTTAAACCTTGAACTTAACTTTTTCCTTTAGTCAGTATTAGGGTTTTAAACCTTAAACTGAACTCTTCCCTTTAGTCAGCATTAGGGTTTTAAACCCTAAACTGAACTTTTCCCTTTAGTCAGCATTAGGGTTTTAAACCCTAAACTGAACTTTTCCCTTTAGTCAGCATTAGGGTTTTAAACCCTAAACTGAACTCTTTCCTTTAGTCAGCATTAGGGTTTTAAACCCTAAATTGAACTCTTTCCTTTAGTCAGCATTAGGGTTTTAAACCTTAAACTCAACTCTTCCATTTAGTCAACATTAGGGTTTTAAACCCTAAACTGAACTTTTCCCTTTAATCAGGATTAAGGTTTTAAACCATAAACTGAACTCTTCCCTTTAGTCAGCATTAGTGTTTTAAACCCTAAACTGAACTTTTCCCTTTAGTCAGCATTAGGGTTTTAAACCCTAAAGTGAACTTTTCCTTTTAGTCAGGATTAGGGTTTTAAACCCTAAACTGAACTTTTTCCATTTAGTCAGGATTAGGGTTTTAAACCCTAAACTGAACTTTTCCCTTTAATCAGCATTAGGGTTTTAAACCCTAAACTGAACTTTTCCCTTTAGTCAGCATTAGGGTTTTAAACCCTAAACTGAACTTTTCCCTTTAGTCAGCATTAGGGTTTTAAACCCTAAACTGAACTTTTCCCTTTAGTTAGCATTAGGGTTTTAAACCCTAAACTGAACTTTTCCCTTTAGTCAGCATTAGGGTTTTAAACCTTAAACTGAACTCTTCCCTTTAGTCAGCATTAGGGTTTTAAACCCTAAACTGAACTTTTCCCTTTAATCAGGATTAGGGTTTTAAACCCTAAACTGAACTTTTCCCTTTAGTCAGCATTAGGGTTTTAAACCCTAAACTGAACTTTTCCCTTTAGTCAGCATTAGGGTTTTAAACCCTAAACTGAACTTTTCCCTTTAGTCAGCATTAGCGTTTTAAACCCTAAACTGAACTCTTTCCTTTAGTCAGCATTAGGGTTTTAAACCTTGAACTGAACTCTTTCCTTTAGTCAGCATTAGGGTTTTAAACCTTGAACTGAACTCTTCCCTTTAGTCAGCATTAGGGTTTTAAACCCTAAACTGAACTTTTCCCTTTAGTCAGCATTAGGGTTTTAAACCCTAAACTGAACTTTTCCCTTTAGTCAGCATTAGCGTTTTAAACCCTAAACTGAACTCTTTCCTTTAGTCAGCATTAGGGTTTTAAACCTTGAACTGAACTCTTTCCTTTAGTCAGCATTAGGGTTTTAAACCTTAAACTGAACTCTTCCCTTTAGTCAGCATTAGGGTTTTAAACCCTAAACTGAACTTTTCCCTTTAATCAGGATTAGGGTTTTAAACCCTAAACTGAACTTTTCCCTTTGGTCAGCATTAGGGTTTTAAACCCTAAACTGAACTTTTCCCTTTAGTCAGCATTAGGGTTTTAAACCTTAAACTGAACTTTTTCCATTTAGTCAGCATTAGGGTTTTAAACCCTAAACTGAACTCTTCCCTTTAGTCAGCATTAGGGTTTTAAACCCTAAACTCAACTTTTTCCATTTAATCAGCATTAGGGTTTTAAACCCTAAACTGAACTTTTCCCTTTAATCAGGATTAGGGTTTTAAACCCTAAACTGAACTCTTCCCTTTAGTCAGCATTAGGGTTTTAAACCCTAAACTGAACTTTTCCCTTTAATCAGGATTAGGGTTTTAAACCCTAAACTGAACTTTTCCCTTTAGTCAGCATTAGGGTTTTAAACCCTAAACTGAACCTTTCCCTTTAGTCAGCATTAGGTTTTTCAACCCTAAACTGAACTCTTTCCTTTAGTCAGTATTAGGGTTTTAAACCTTGAACTTAACTTTTTCCTTTAGTCAGCATTAGGGTTTTAAACCTTAAACAGAACTCTTCCCTTTAGTCAGCATTAGGGTTTTAAACCCTAAACTGAACTCTTCCCTTTAGTCAGCATTAGGGTTTTAAACCCTAAACTCAACTTTTTCCATTTAATCAGCATTAGGGTTTTAAACCCTAAACTGAACTTTTCCCTTTAGTCAGCATTAGGGTTTTAAACCTTAAACTGAACTCTTTCCTTTAGTCAGCATTAGGGTTTTAAACCTTAAACTCAACTCTTCCCTTTAGTCAACATTAGGGTTTTAATCCCTAAACTGAACTTTTCCCTTTAATCAGGATTAGGGATTTAAACCATAAACTGAACTCTTCCCTTTAGTCAGCATTAGGGTTTTAAACCCTAAACTGAACTTTTCCCTTTAGTCAGCATTACGGTTTTAAACCCTAAACTGAACTTTTCCCTTTAGTCAGCATTAGGGTTTTAAACCCTAAACTGAACTTTTTCCATTTAGTCAGCATTAGGGTTTTAAACCCTAAACTGAACTTTTCCCTTTAATCAAGATTAGGGTTTTCAACCCTAAACTGAACTCTTTCCTTTAGTCAGTATTAGGGTTTTAAACCTTGAACTTAACTCTTTCCTTTAGTCAGCATTAGGGTTTTAAACCCTAAACTGAACTTTTCCCTTTAGTCAGCATTTGGGTTTTAAACCCTAAACTGAACTTTTCCCTTTAGTCAGCATTAGGGTTTTAAACCTTAAACTGAACTCTTCCCTTTAGTCAGCATTAGGGTTTTAAACCCTAAACTGAACTTTTCCCTTTAATCAGGATTAGGGTTTTAAACCCTAAACTGAACTTTTCCCTTTAGTCAGCATTAGGGTTTTAAACCCTAAACTGAACTTTTCCCTTTAGTCAGCATTAGGGTTTTAAAACCTAAACTGAACTTTTCCCTTTAGTCAGCATTAGCGTTTTAAACCCTAAACTGAACTCTTTCCTTTAGTCAGCATTAGGGTTTTAAACCTTGAACTGAACTCTTTCCTTTAGTCAGCATTAGGGTTTTAAACCTTGAACTGAACTCTTCCCTTTAGTCAGCATTAGGGTTTTAAACCCTAAACTGAACTTTTCCCTTTAATCAGGATTAGGGTTTTAAACCCTAAACTGAACTTTTCCCTTTGGTCAGCATTAGGGTTTTAAACCCTAAACTGAACTTTTTCCATTTAGTCAGCATTAGGGTTTTAAACCCTAAACTGAACTCTTCCCTTTAGTCATCATTAGGGTTTTAAACCCTAAACTGAATTCTTCCCTTTAGTCAGCATTAGGGTTTCAAACCCTAAACTAAACATTTTCCATTTAGTCAGCATTAGGGTTTTAAACCCTAAACTGAACTTTTCCCTTTGGTCAGCATTAGGGTTTTAAACCCTAAACTGAACTCTTCCCTTTAGTCAGCATTAGGGTTTTAAACCCTAAACTGAACTCTTCCCTTTAGTCATCATTAGGGTTTTAAACCCTAAACTGAACTTTTCCCTTTAGTCAGCATTAGGGTTTTAAACCCTAAACTGAACTTTTCCCTTTAGTCAGCATTAGGTTTTTCAACCCTAAACTGAACTCTTTCCTTTAGTCAGTATTAGGGTTTTAAACCTTGAACTTAACTCTTTCCTTTAGTCAGCATTAGGGTTTTAAACCTTAAACTGAACTCTTCCCTTTAGTCAGCATTAGGGTTTTAAACCCTAAACTGAACTTTTCCCTTTAGTCAGCATTAGGGTTTTAAACCCTAAACTGAACTTTTCCCTTTAGTCAGCATTAGGGTTTTATACCTTGAACTGAACTCTTTCCTTTAGTCAGCGTTAGGGTTTTAAACCCTAAACTAAACTTTTTCCTATAGTCAGCATTAGGGTTTTAAACCCTAAACTAAACTTTTCCCTTTAGTCAGCATTAGGGTTTTAAACCCTAAACTGAACTCTTTCCTTTAGTCAGCATTAGGGTTTTAAACCCTAAACTGAACTCTTTCCTTTAGTCAGCATTAGGGTTTTAAACCTTAAACTCAACTCTTCCCTTTAGTCAGTATTAGGGTTTTAAACCCTAAACTGAACTTTTCCCTTTAATCAGGATTAAGGTTTTAAACCATAAACTGAACTCTTCCCTTTAGTCAGCTTTAGTGTTTTAAACCCTAAACTGAACTTATCCATTTGGTCAGCATTAGGGTTTTAAACCCTAAACTGAACTTTTCCCTTTAGTCAGCATTAGGGTTTTAAACCCTAAACTGAACTTTTCCCTTTACTCAGGATTAGGGTTTTAAACCCTAAACTGAACTTTTCCCTTTAGTCAGCATTAGGGTTTTAATACCTTGAACTGAACTCTTTCCTTTAGTCAGCATTAGGGTTTTAAACCCTAAACTAAACTTTTCCCTATAGTCAGCATTAGGGTTTTAAACCCTAAACTAAACTTTTCCCTTTAGTCAGCATTAGGGTTTTAAACCCTAAACTGAACTCTTTCCTTTAGTCAGCATTAGGGTTTTAAACCCTAAACTGAACTCTTTCCTTTAGTCAGCATTAGGGTTTTAAACCTTAAACTCAACTCTTCCCTTTAGTCAGTATTAGGGTTTTAAACCCTAAACTGAACTTTTCCCTTTAATCAGGATTAAGGTTTTAAACCATAAACTGAACTCTTCCCTTTAGTCAGCTTTAGTGTTTAAACCCTAAACTGAACTTTTCCCTTTGGTCAGCATTAGGGTTTTAAACCCTAAACTGAACTTTTCCCTTTAGTCAGCATTAGGGTTTTAAACCCTAAACTGAACTTTTCCCTTTACTCAGGATTAGGGTTTTAAACCCTAAACTGAACTTTTCCCTTTAGTCAGCATTAGGGTTTTAAACCCTAAACTGAACTTTTCCCTTTAGTCAGCATTAGGGTTTTAAACCCTAAACTGAACTCTTTCCTTTAGTCAGCATTAGGGTTTTAAACCTTAAACTGAACTCTTCCCTTTAGTCAGCATTAGGGTTTTAAACCCTAAACTGAACTTTTCCCTTTAGTCAGCATTAGGGTTTTAAACCCTAAACTGAACTTTTCCCTTTAGTCAGCATTAGCGTTTTAAACCCTAAACTGAACTCTTTCCTTTAGTCAGCATTAGGGTTTTAAACCTTGAACTGAACTCTTTCCTTTAGTCAGCATTAGGGTTTTAAACCTTAAACTGAACTCTTCCCTTTAGTCAGCATTAGGGTTTTAAACCCTAAACTGAACTTTTCCCTTTAATCAGGATTAGGGTTTTAAACCCTAAACTGAACTTTTCCCTTTGGTCAGCATTAGGGTTTTAAACCCTAAACTGAACTTTTCCCTTTAGTCAGCATTAGGGTTTTAAACCTTAAACTGAACTTTTTCCATTTAGTCAGCATTAGGGTTTTAAACCCTAAACTGAACTCTTCCCTTTAGTCAGCATTAGGGTTTTAAACCCTAAACTCAACTTTTTCCATTTAATCAGCATTAGGGTTTTAAACCCTAAACTGAACTTTTCCCTTTAATCAGGATTAGGGTTTTAAACCCTAAACTGAACTCTTCCCTTTAGTCAGCATTAGGGTTTTAAACCCTAAACTGAACTTTTCCCTTTAATCAGGATTAGGGTTTTAAACCCTAAACTGAACTTTTCCCTTTAGTCAGCATTAGGGTTTTAAACCCTAAACTGAACCTTTCCCTTTAGTCAGCATTAGGTTTTTCAACCCTAAACTGAACTCTTTCCTTTAGTCAGTATTAGGGTTTTAAACCTTGAACTTAACTTTTTCCTTTAGTCAGCATTAGGGTTTTAAACCTTAAACAGAACTCTTCCCTTTAGTCAGCATTAGGGTTTTAAACCCTAAACTGAATTTTTCCCTTTAGTCAGCATTAGGGTTTTAAACCCTAAACTGAACTTTTCCCTTTAGTAAGCATTAGGGTTTTAAACCCTAAACTGAACTCTTTCCTTTAGTCAGCATTAGGGTTTTAAACCCTAAACTGAACTCTTTCCTTTAGTCAGCATTAGGGTTTTAAACCTTAAACTCAACTCTTCCCTTTAGTCAACATTAGGGTTTTAAACCCTAAACTGAACTTTTCCCTTTAATCAGGATTAGGGTTTTAAACCATAAACTGAACTCTTCCCTTTAGTCAGCATTAGGGTTTTAAACCCTAAACTGAACTTTTCCCTTTAGTCAGCATTACGGTTTTAAACCCTAAACTGAACTTTTCCCTTTAGTCAGCATTAGGGTTTTAAACCCTAAACTGAACATTTTCCATTTAGTCAGCATTAGGGTTTTAAACCCTAAACTGAACTTTTCCCTTTAGTCAGCATTAGGGTTTTAAACCCTAAACTGAACTTTTCCCTTTAATCAGGATTAGGGTTTTAAACCCTAAACTGAACTTTTCCCTTTAGTCAGCATTAGGGTTTTAAACCCTAAACTGAACTTTTCCCTTTAGTCAGCATTAGGGTTTTAAACCCTAAACTGAACTTTTCCCTTTAGTCAGCATTAGGGTTTTAAACCCTAAACTGAACTTTTCCCTTTAGTTAGCATTAGGGTTTTAAACCCTAAACTGAACTTTTCCCTTTAGTCAGCATTAGGGTTTTAAACCTTAAACTGAACTCTTCCCTTTAGTCAGCATTAGGGTTTTAAACCCTAAACTGAACTTTTCCCTTTAATCAGGATTAGGGTTTTAAACCCTAAACTGAACTCTTCCCTTTAGTCAGCATTAGGGTTTTAAACCCTAAACTGAACTTTTCCCTTTAGTCAGCATTAGGGTTTTAAACCCTAAACTGAACTTTTCCCTTTAGTCAGCATTAGGGTTTTAAACCCTAAACTGAACTCTTTCCTTTAGTCAGCATTAGGGTTTTAAACCCTAAACTGAACTCTTTCCTTTAGTCAGCATTAGGGTTTTAAACCTTGAACTGAACTCTTCCCTTTAGTCAGCATTAGGGTTTTAAACCCTAAACTGAACTTTTCCCTTTAATCAGGATTAGGGTTTTAAACCCTAAACTGAACTTTTCCCTTTGGTCAGCATTAGGGTTTTAAACCCTAAACTGAACTTTTTCCATTTAGTCAGCATTAGGGTTTTAAACCCTAAACTGAACTCTTCCCTTTAGTCATCATTAGGGTTTTAAACCCTAAACTGAACTCTTCCCTTTAGTCAGCATTAGGGTTTCAAACCCTAAACTAAACTTTTTCCATTTAGTCAGCATTAGGGTTTTAAACCCTAAACTGAACTTTTCCCTTTAATCAGGATTAGGGTTTTAAACGCTAAACTGAACTCTTCCCTTTAGTCAGCATTAGGGTTTTAAACCCTAAACTGAACTTTTCCCTTTAATCAGGATTAGGGTTTTAAACCCTAAACTGAACTTTTCCCTTTAGTCAACATTAGGGTTTTAAACCCTAAACTGAACTTTTCCCTTTAGTCAGCATTAGGTTTTTCAACCCTAAACTGAACTCTTTCCTTTAGTCAGTATTAGGGTTTTAAACCTTGAACTTAACTTTTTCCTTTAGTCAGTATTAGGGTTTTAAACCTTAAACTGAACTCTTCCCTTTAGTCAGCATTAGGGTTTTAAACCCTAAACTGAACTTTTCCCTTTAGTCAGCATTAGGGTTTTAAACCCTAAACTGAACTTTTCCCTTTAGTCAGCATTAGGGTTTTAAACCCTAAACTGAACTCTTTCCTTTAGTCAGCATTAGGGTTTTAAACCCTAAATTGAACTCTTTCCTTTAGTCAGCATTAGGGTTTTAAACCTTAAACTCAACTCTTCCATTTAGTCAACATTAGGGTTTTAAACCCTAAACTGAACTTTTCCCTTTAATCAGGATTAAGGTTTTAAACCATAAACTGAACTCTTCCCTTTAGTCAGCATTAGTGTTTTAAACCCTAAACTGAACTTTTCCCTTTAGTCAGCATTAGGGTTTTAAACCCTAAAGTGAACTTTTCCTTTTAGTCAGGATTAGGGTTTTAAACCCTAAACTGAACTTTTTCCATTTAGTCAGGATTAGGGTTTTAAACCCTAAACTGAACTTTTCCCTTTAATCAGCATTAGGGTTTTAAACCCTAAACTGAACTTTTCCCTTTAGTCAGCATTAGGGTTTTAAACCCTAAACTGAACTTTTCCCTTTAGTCAGCATTAGGGTTTTAAACCCTAAACTGAACTTTTCCCTTTAGTTAGCATTAGGGTTTTAAACCCTAAACTGAACTTTTCCCTTTAGTCAGCATTAGGGTTTTAAACCTTAAACTGAACTCTTCCCTTTAGTCAGCATTAGGGTTTTAAACCCTAAACTGAACTTTTCCCTTTAATCAGGATTAGGGTTTTAAACCCTAAACTGAACTTTTCCCTTTAGTCAGCATTAGGGTTTTAAACCCTAAACTGAACTTTTCCCTTTAGTCAGCATTAGGGTTTTAAACCCTAAACTGAACTTTTCCCTTTAGTCAGCATTAGCGTTTTAAACCCTAAACTGAACTCTTTCCTTTAGTCAGCATTAGGGTTTTAAACCTTGAACTGAACTCTTTCCTTTAGTCAGCATTAGGGTTTTAAACCTTGAACTGAACTCTTCCCTTTAGTCAACATTAGGGTTTTAAACCCTAAACTGAACTTTTCCCTTTAGTCAGCATTAGGGTTTTAAACCCTAAACTGAACTTTTCCCTTTAGTCAGCATTAGCGTTTTAAACCCTAAACTGAACTCTTTCCTTTAGTCAGCATTAGGGTTTTAAACCTTGAACTGAACTCTTTCCTTTAGTCAGCATTAGGGTTTTAAACCTTAAACTGAACTCTTCCCTTTAGTCAGCATTAGGGTTTTAAACCCTAAACTGAACTTTTCCCTTTAATCAGGATTAGGGTTTTAAACCCTAAACTGAACTTTTCCCTTTGGTCAGCATTAGGGTTTTAAACCCTAAACTGAACTTTTTCCATTTATTCAGCATTAGGGTTTTAAACCCTAAACTGAACTCTTCCCTTTAGTCATCATTAGGGTTTTAAACCCTAAACTGAACTCTTCCCTTTAGTCAGCATTAGGGTTTCAAACCCTAAACTAAACTTTTTCCATTTAGTCAGCATTAGGGTTTTAAACCCTAAACTGAACTTTTCCCTTTAATCAGGATTAGGGTTTTAAACCCTAAACTGAACTCTTCCCTTTAGTCAGCATTAGGGTTTTAAACCCTAAACTGAACTTTTCCCTTTAATCAGGATTAGGGTTTTAAACCCTAAACTGAACTTTTCCCTTTAGTCAGCATTAGGGTTTTAAACCCTAAACTGAACCTTTCCCTTTAGTCAGCATTAGGTTTTTCAACCCTAAACTGAACTCTTTCCTTTAGTCAGTATTAGGGTTTTAAACCTTGAACTTAACTTTTTCCTTTAGTCAGCATTAGGGTTTTAAACCTTAAACAGAACTCTTCCCTTTAGTCAGCATTAGGGTTTTAAACCCTAAACTGAACTTTTCCCTTTAGTCAGCATTAGGGTTTTAAACCCTAAACTGAACTTTTCCCTTTAGTCAGCATTAGGGTTTTAAACCCTAAACTGAACTCTTTCCTTTAGTCAGCATTAGGGTTTTAAACCCTAAACTGAACTCTTTCCTTTAGTCAGCATTAGGGTTTTAAACCTTAAACTCAACTCTTCCCTTTAGTCAACATTAGGGTTTTAATCCCTAAACTGAACTTTTCCCTTTAATCAGGATTAGGGATTTAAACCATAAACTGAACTCTTCCCTTTAGTCAGCATTAGGGTTTTAAACCCTAAACTGAACTTTTCCCTTTAGTCAGCATTACGGTTTTAAACCCTAAACTGAACTTTTCCCTTTAGTCAGCATTAGGGTTTTAAACCCTAAACTGAACTTTTTCCATTTAGTCAGCATTAGGGTTTTAAACCCTAAACTGAACTTTTCCCTTTAATCAGGATTAGGGTTTTAAACCCTAAACTGAACTTTTCCCTTTAATCAGGATTAGAGTTTTAAACCCTATACTGAACTTTTCCCTTTAGTCAGCATTAGGGTTTTAAACCCTAAACTGAACTTTTCCCTTTAGTTAGCATTAGGGTTTTAAACCCTAAACTGAACTTTTCCCTTTAGTCAGCATTAGGGTTTTAAACCTTAAACTGAACTCTTCCCTTTAGTCAGCATTAGGGTTTTAAACCCTAAACTGAACTTTTCCCTTTAATCAGGATTAGGGTTTTAAACCCTAAACTGAACTTTTCCCTTTAGTCAGCATTAGGGTTTTAAACCCTAAACTGAACTTTTCCCTTTAGTCAGCATTAGGGTTTTAAAACCTAAACTGAACTTTTCCCTTTAGTCAGCATTAGCGTTTTAAACCCTAAACTGAACTCTTTCCTTTAGTCAGCATTAGGGTTTTAAACCTTGAACTGAACTCTTTCCTTTAGTCAGCATTAGGGTTTTAAACCTTGAACTGAACTCTTCCCTTTAGTCAGCATTAGGGTTTTAAACCCTAAACTGAACTTTTCCCTTTAATCAGGATTAGGGTTTTAAACCCTAAACTGAACTTTTCCCTTTGGTCAGCATTAGGGTTTTAAACCCTAAACTGAACTTTTTCCATTTAGTCAGCATTAGGGTTTTAAACCCTAAACTGAACTCTTCCCTTTAGTCATCATTAGGGTTTTAAACCCTAAACTGAATTCTTCCCTTTAGTCAGCATTAGGGTTTCAAACCCTAAACTAAACTTTTTCCATTTAGTCAGCATTAGGGTTTTAAACCCTAAACTGAACTTTTCCCTTTGGTCAGCATTAGGGTTTTAAACCCTAAACTGAACTCTTCCCTTTAGTCAGCATTAGGGTTTTAAACCCTAAACTGAACTCTTCCCTTTAGTCATCATTAGGGTTTTAAACCCTAAACTGAACTTTTCCCTTTAGTCAGCATTAGGGTTTTAAACCCTAAACTGAACTTTTCCCTTTAGTCAGCATTAGGTTTTTCAACGCTAAACTGAACTCTTTCCTTTAGTCAGTATTAGGGTTTTAAACCTTGAACTGAACTCTTTCCTTTAGTCAGCATTAGGGTTTTAAACCTTAAACTGAACTCTTCCCTTTAGTCAGCATTAGGGTTTTAAACCCTAAACTGAACTTTTCCCTTTAGTCAGCATTAGGGTTTTAAACCCTAAACTGAACTTTTCCCTTTAGTCAGCATTAGGGTTTTATACCTTGAACTGAACTCTTTCCTTTAGTCAGCGTTAGGGTTTTAAACCCTAAACTAAACTTTTTCCTATAGTCAGCATTAGGGTTTTAAACCCTAAACTAAACTTTTCCCTTTAGTCAGCATTAGGGTTTTAAACCCTAAACTGAACTCTTTCCTTTAGTCAGCATTAGGGTTTTAAACCCTAAACTAAACTCTTTCCTTTAGTCAGCATTAGGGTTTTAAACCTTAAACTCAACTCTTCCCTTTAGTCAGTATTAGGGTTTTAAACCCTAAACTGAACTTTTCCCTTTAATCAGGATTAAGGTTTTAAACCATAAACTGAACTCTTCCCTTTAGTCAGCTTTAGTGTTTTAAACCCTAAACTGAACTTATCCCTTTGGTCAGCATTAGGGTTTTAAACCCTAAACTGAACTTTTCCCTTTAGTCAGCATTAGGGTTTTAAACCCTAAACTGAACTTTTCCCTTTACTCAGGATTAGGGTTTTAAACCCTAAACTGAACTTTTCCCTTTAGTCAGCATTAGGGTTTTAAACCCTAAACTGAACTTTTCCTTTAGTCAGCATTAGGGTTTTAAACCCTAAACTAAACTTTTCCCTATAGTCAGCATTAGGGTTTTAAACCCTAAACTAAACTTTTCCCTTTAGTCAGCATTAGGGTTTTAAACCCTAAACTGAACTCTTTCCTTTAGTCAGCATTAGGGTTTTAAACCCTAAACTGAACTCTTTCCTTTAGTCAGCATTAGGGTTTTAAACCTTAAACTCAACTCTTCCCTTTAGTCAGTATTAGGGTTTTAAACCCTAAACTGAACTTTTCCCTTTAATCAGGATTAAGGTTTTAAACCATAAACTGAACTCTTCCCTTTAGTCAGCTTTAGTGTTTAAACCCTAAACTGAACTTTTCCCTTTGGTCAGCATTAGGGTTTTAAACCCTAAACTGAACTTTTCCCTTTAGTCAGCATTAGGGTTTTAAACCCTAAACTGAACTTTTCCCTTTACTCAGGATTAGGGTTTTAAACCCTAAACTGAACTTTTCCCTTTAGTCAGCATTAGGGTTTTAAACCCTAAACTGAACTTTTCCCTTTAGTCAGCATTAGGGTTTTAAACCCTAAACTGAACTCTTTCCTTTAGTCAGCATTAGGGTTTTAAACCTTAAACTGAACTCTTCCCTTTAGTCAGCATTAGGGTTTTAAACCCTAAACTGAACTTTTCCCTTTAGTCAGCATTAGGGTTTTAAACCCTAAACTGAACTTTTCCCTTTAGTCAGCATTAGCGTTTTAAACCCTAAACTGAACTCTTTCCTTTAGTCAGCATTAGGGTTTTAAACCTTGAACTGAACTCTTTCCTTTAGTCAGCATTAGGGTTTTAAACCTTAAACTGAACTCTTCCCTTTAGTCAGCATTAGGGTTTTAAACCCTAAACTGAACTTTTCCCTTTAATCAGGATTAGGGTTTTAAACCCTAAACTGAACTTTTCCCTTTAGTCAGCATTAGGGTTTTAAACCCTAAACTGAACTTTTCCCTTTAGTCAGCATTAGGGTTTTAAACCCTAAACTGAACTTTTTCCATTTAGTCAGCATTAGGGTTTTAAACCCTAAACTGAACTCTTCCCTTTAGTCAGCATTAGGGTTTTAAACCCTAAACTCAACTTTTTCCATTTAATCAGCATTAGGGTTTTAAACCCTAAACTGAACTTTTCCCTTTAATCAGGATTAGGGTTTTAAACCCTAAACTGAACTCTTCCCTTTAGTCAGCATTAGGGTTTTAAACCCTAAACTGAACTTTTCCCTTTAATCAGGATTAGGGTTTTAAACCCTAAACTGAACTTTTCCCTTTAGTCAGCATTAGGGTTTTAAACCCTAAACTGAACCTTTCCCTTTAGTCAGCATTAGGTTTTTCAACCCTAAACTGAACTCTTTCCTTTAGTCAGTATTAGGGTTTTAAACCTTGAACTTAACTTTTTCCTTTAGTCAGCATTAGGGTTTTAAACCTTAAACAGAACTCTTCCCTTTAGTCAGCATTAGGGTTTTAAACCCTAAACTGAATTTTTCCCTTTAGTCAGCATTAGGGTTTTAAACCCTAAACTGAACTTTTCCCTTTAGTCAGCATTAGGGTTTTAAACCCTAAACTGAACTCTTTCCTTTAGTCAGCATTAGGGTTTTAAACCCTAAACTGAACTCTTTCCTTTAGTCAGCATTAGGGTTTTAAACCTTAAACTCAACTCTTCCCTTTAGTCAACATTAGGGTTTTAAACCCTAAACTGAACTTTTCCCTTTAATCAGGATTAGGGTTTTAAACCATAAACTGAACTCTTCCCTTTAGTCAGCATTAGGGTTTTAAACCCTAAACTGAACTTTTCCCTTTAGTCAGCATTACGGTTTTAAACCCTAAACTGAACTTTTCCCTTTAGTCAGCATTAGGGTTTTAAACCCTAAACTGAACATTTTCCATTTAGTCAGCATTAGGGTTTTAAACCCTAAACTGAACTTTTCCCTTTAATCAGGATTAGGGTTTTAAACCCTAAACTGAACTTTTCCCTTTAATCAGGATTAGAGTTTTAAACCCTATACTGAACTTTTCCCTTTAGTCAGCATTAGGGTTTTAAACCCTAAACTGAACTTTTCCCTTTAGTTAGCATTAGGGTTTTAAACCCTAAACTGAACTTTTCCCTTTAGTCAGCATTAGGGTTTTAAACCTTAAACTGAACTCTTCCCTTTAGTCAGCATTAGGGTTTTAAACCCTAAACTGAACTTTTCCCTTTAATCAGGATTAGGGTTTTAAACCCTAAACTGAACTTTTCCCTTTAGTCAGCATTAGGGTTTTAAACCCTAAACTGAACTTTTCCCTTTAGTCAGCATTAGGGTTTTAAACCCTAAACTGAACTTTTCCCTTTAGTCAGCATTAGGGTTTTAAACCCTAAACTGAACTCTTTCCTTTAGTCAGCATTAGGGTTTTAAACCCTAAACTGAACTCTTTCCTTTAGTCAGCATTAGGGTTTTAAACCTTGAACTGAACTCTTCCCTTTAGTCAGCATTAGGGTTTTAAACCCTAAACTGAACTTTTCCCTTTAATCAGGATTAGGGTTTTAAACCCTAAACTGAACTTTTCCCTTTGGTCAGCATTAGGGTTTTAAACCCTAAACTGAACTTTTTCCATTTAGTCAGCATTAGGGTTTTAAACCCTAAACTGAACTCTTCCCTTTAGTCATCATTAGGGTTTTAAACCCTAAACTGAACTCTTCCCTTTAGTCAGCATTAGGGTTTCAAACCCTAAACTAAACTTTTTCCATTTAGTCAGCATTAGGGTTTTAAACCCTAAACTGAACTTTTCCCTTTAATCAGGATTAGGGTTTTAAACCCTAAACTGAACTCTTCCCTTTAGTCAGCATTAGGGTTTTAAACCCTAAACTGAACTCTTCCCTTTAATCAGGATTAGGATTTTAAACCCTAAACTGAACTTTTCCCTTTAGTCAGCATTAGGGTTTTAAACCCTAAACTGAACTTTTCCCTTTAGTCAGCATTAGGTTTTTCAACCCTAAACTGAACTCTTTCCTGTAGTCAGTATTAGGGTTTTAAACCTTGAACTTAACTCTTTCCTTTAGTCAGCATTAGGGTTTTAAACCTTAAACTGAACTCTTCCCTTTAGTCAGCATTAGGGTTTTAAACCCTAAACTGAACTTTTCCCTTTAGTCAGCATTAGGGTTTTAAACCCTAAACTGAACTTTTCCCTTTAGTCAGCATTAGGGTTTTATACCTTGAACTGAACTCTTTCCTTTAGTCAGCATTAGGGTTTTAAACCCTAAACTAAACTTTTCCCTATAGTCAGCATTAGGGTTTTAAACCCTAAACTAAACTTTTCCCTTTAGTCAGCATTAGGGTTTTAAACCCTAAACTGAACTCTTTCCTTTAGTCAGCATTAGGGTTTTAAACCCTAAACTGAACTCTTTCCTTTAGTCAGCATTAGGGTTTTAAACCTTAAACTCAACTCTTCCCTTTAGTCAGTATTAGGGTTTTAAACCCTAAACTGAACTTTTCCCTTTAATCAGGATTAAGGTTTTAAACCATAAACTGAACTCTTCCCTTTAGTCAGCTTTAGTGTTTTAAACCCTAAACTGAACTTTTCCCTTTGGTCAGCATTAGGGTTTTAAACCCTAAACTGAACTTTTCCCTTTAGTCAGCATTAGGGTTTTAAACCCTAAACTGAACTTTTCCCTTTACTCAGGATTAGGGTTTTAAACCCTAAACTGAACTTTTCCCTTTAGTCAGCATTAGGGTTTTAAACCCTAAACTGAACTTTTCCCTTTAGTCAGCATTAGGGTTTTAAACCCTAAACTGAACTCTTTCCTTTAGTCAGCATTAGGGTTTTAAACCTTAAACTGAACTCTTCCCTTTAGTCAGCATTAGGGTTTTAAACCCTAAACTGAACTTTTCCCTTTAGTCAGCATTAGGGTTTTAAACCCTAAACTGAACTTTTCCCTTTAGTCAGCATTAGCGTTTTAAACCCTAAACTGAACTCTTTCCTTTAGTCAGCATTAGGGTTTTAAACCTTGAACTGAACTCTTTCCTTTAGTCAGCATTAGGGTTTTAAACCTTAAACTGAACTCTTCCCTTTAGTCAGCATTAGGGTTTTAAACCCTAAACTGAACTTTTCCCTTTAATCAGGATTAGGGTTTTAAACCCTAAACTGAACTTTTCCCTTTGGTCAGTATTAGGGTTTTAAACCCTAAACTGAACTTTTCCCTTTAGTCAGCATTAGGGTTTTAAACCTTAAACTGAACTTTTTCCATTTAGTCAGCATTAGGGTTTTAAACCCTAAACTGAACTCTTCCCTTTAGTCAGCATTAGGGTTTTAAACCCTAAACTCAACTTTTTCCATTTAATCAGCATTAGGGTTTTAAACCCTAAACTGAACTTTTCCCTTTAATCAGGATTAGGGTTTTAAACCCTAAACTGAACTCTTCCCTTTAGTCAGCATTAGGGTTTTAAACCCTAAACTGAACTTTTCCCTTTAATCAGGATTAGGGTTTTAATCCCTAAACTGAACTTTTCCCTTTAGTCAGCATTAGGGTTTTAAACCCTAAACTGAACCTTTCCCTTTAGTCAGCATTAGGTTTTTCAACCCTAAATTGAACTCTTTCCTTTAGTCAGTATTAGGGTTTTAAACCTTGAACTTAACTCTTTCCTTTAGTCAGCATTAGGGTTTTAAACCTTAAACAGAACTCTTCCCTTTGGTCAGCATTAGGGTTTTAAACCCTAAACTGAACTTTTCCCTTTAGTCAGCATTAGGGTTTTAAACCCTAAACTGAACTTTTCCCTTTAGTCAGCATTAGGGTTTTAAACCCTAAACTGAACTCTTTCCTTTAGTCAGCATTAGGGTTTTAAACCCTAAACTGAACTCTTTCCTTTAGTCAGCATTAGGGTTTTAAACCTTAAACTCAACTCTTCCCTTTAGTCAACATTAGGGTTTTAAACCCTAAACTGAACTTTTCCCTTTAATCAGGATTAGGGTTTTAAACCATAAACTGAACTCTTCCCTTTAGTCAGCATTAGGGTTTTAAACCCTAAACTGAACTTTTCCCTTTAGTCAGCATTACGGTTTTAAACCCTAAACTGAACTTTTCCCTTTAGTCAGCATTAGGGTTTTAAACCCTAAACTGAACTTTTTCCATTTAGTCAGCATTAGGGTTTTAAACCCTAAACTGAACTTTTCCCTTTAATCAGGATTAGGGTTTTAAACCCTAAACTGAACTTTTCCCTTTAATCAGGATTAGAGTTTTAAACCCTATACTGAACTTTTCCCTTTAATTAGCATTAGGGTTTTAAACCCTAAACTGAACTTTTCCCTTTAGTCAGCATTAGGGTTTTAAACCTTAAACTGAACTTTTCCCTTTAGTCAGCATTAGGGTTTTAAACCCTAAACTGAACTCTTTCCTTTAGTCAGCATTAGGGTTTTAAACCTTAAACTGAACTCTTCCCTTTAGTCAGCATTAGTCTTTTAAACCCTAAACTGAACTTTTCCCTTTAGTCAGCATTAGAGTTTTAAACCCTAAACTGAACTTTTCCCTTTAGTCAGCATTAGGGTTTTAAACCTTAAACTGAACTCTTCCCTTTAGTCAGCGTTAAAGTTTTAAACCCTAAAATGAACTTTTCCCTTTAGTCAGCATTAGGGTTTTAAACCCTAAACTGAACTTTTCCCTTTAGTCAGCATTAGCGTTTTAAACCCTAAACTGAACTCTTTCCTTTAATCAGGATTAGGGTTTTAAACCCTAAACTGAACTTTTCCCTTTGGTCAGCATTAGGGTTTTAAACCCTAAACTGAACTTTTCCCTTTAGTCAGCATTAGGGTTTTAAACCTTAAACTGAACTTTTTCCATTTAGTCAGCATTAGGGTTTTAAACCCTAAACTGAACTCTTCCCTTTAGTCAGCATTAGGGTTTTAAACCCTAAACTAAACTTTTTCCATTTAGTCAGCATTAGGGTTTTAAACCCTAAACTGAACTTTTCCCTTTAATCAGGATTAGGGTTTTAAACCCTAAACTGAACTCTTCCCTTTAGTCAGCATTAGGGTTTTAAACCCTAAACTGAACTTTTCCCTTTAATCAGGATTAGGGTTTTAAACCCTAAACTGAACTTTTCCCTTTAGTCAGCATTAGGGTTTTAAACCCTAAACTGAACCTTTCCCTTTAGTCAGCATTAGGTTTTTCAACCCTAAACTGAACTCTTTCCTTTAGTCAGTATTAGGGTTTTAAACCTTGAACTTAACTCTTTCCTTTAGTCAGCATTAGGGTTTTAAACCTTAAACAGAACTCTTCCCTTTGGTCAGCATTAGGGTTTTAAACCCTAAACTGAACTTTTCCCTTTAGTCAGCATTAG
Organism: Nicotiana tabacum; assembly: GCF_000715075.1. Lineage (NCBI taxonomy): Eukaryota > Viridiplantae > Streptophyta > Magnoliopsida > Solanales > Solanaceae > Nicotiana > Nicotiana tabacum. The sequence goes on along the minus strand of NW_027438391.1, from coordinate 26,173 downwards.
GGTTTTAAACCCTAAACTGAACTTTTCCCTTTAGTCAGCATTAGGGTTTTAAACCCTAAACTGAACTCTTTCCTTTAGTCAGCATTAGGGTTTTAAACCCTAAACTGAACTCTTTCCTTTAGTCAGCATTAGGGTTTTAAACCTTAAACTCAACTCTTCCCTTTAGTCAACATTAGGGTTTTAAACCCTAAACTGAACTTTTCCCTTTAATCAGGATTAGGGTTTTAAACCATAAACTGAACTCTTCCCTTTAGTCAGCATTAGGGTTTTAAACCCTAAACTGAACTTTTCCCTTTAGTCAGCATTACGGTTTTAAACCCTAAACTGAACTTTTCCCTTTAGTCAGCATTAGGGTTTTAAACCCTAAACTGAACTTTTTCCATTTAGTCAGCATTAGGGTTTTAAACCCTAAACTGAACTTTTCCCTTTAATCAGGATTAGGGTTTTAAACCCTAAACTGAACTTTTCCCTTTAATCAGGATTAGAGTTTTAAACCCTATACTGAACTTTTCCCTTTAATTAGCATTAGGGTTTTAAACCCTAAACTGAACTTTTCCCTTTAGTCAGCATTAGGGTTTTAAACCTTAAACTGAACTTTTCCCTTTAGTCAGCATTAGGGTTTTAAACCCTAAACTGAACTCTTTCCTTTAGTCAGCATTAGGGTTTTAAACCTTAAACTGAACTCTTCCCTTTAGTCAGCATTAGTCTTTTAAACCCTAAACTGAACTTTTCCCTTTAGTCAGCATTAGAGTTTTAAACCCTAAACTGAACTTTTCCCTTTAGTCAGCATTAGGGTTTTAAACCTTAAACTGAACTCTTCCCTTTAGTCAGCGTTAAAGTTTTAAACCCTAAAATGAACTTTTCCCTTTAGTCAGCATTAGGGTTTTAAACCCTAAACTGAACTTTTCCCTTTAGTCAGCATTAGCGTTTTAAACCCTAAACTGAACTCTTTCCTTTAATCAGGATTAGGGTTTTAAACCCTAAACTGAACTTTTCCCTTTGGTCAGCATTAGGGTTTTAAACCCTAAACTGAACTTTTCCCTTTAGTCAGCATTAGGGTTTTAAACCTTAAACTGAACTTTTTCCATTTAGTCAGCATTAGGGTTTTAAACCCTAAACTGAACTCTTCCCTTTAGTCAGCATTAGGGTTTTAAACCCTAAACTAAACTTTTTCCATTTAGTCAGCATTAGGGTTTTAAACCCTAAACTGAACTTTTCCCTTTAATCAGGATTAGGGTTTTAAACCCTAAACTGAACTCTTCCCTTTAGTCAGCATTAGGGTTTTAAACCCTAAACTGAACTTTTCCCTTTAATCAGGATTAGGGTTTTAATCCCTAAACTGAACTTTTCCCTTTAGTCAGCATTAGGGTTTTAAACCCTAAACTGAACTTTTCCCTTTAGTCAGCATTAGGTTTTTCAACCCTAAACTGAACTCTTTCCTTTAGTCAGTATTAGGGTTTTAAACCTTGAACTTAACTCTTTCCTTTAGTCAGCATTAGGGTTTTAAACCTTAAACTGAACTCTTCCCTTTAGTCAGCATTAGGGTTTTAAACCCTAAACTGAACTTTTCCCTTTAGTCAGCATTAGGGTTTTAAACCCTAAACTGAACTTTTCCCTTTAATCAGCATTAGGGTTTTAAACCCTAAACTGAACTCTTTCCTTTAGTCAGCATTAGGGTTTTAAACCTTGAACTGAACTCTTTCCTTTAGTCAGCATTAGGGTTTTAAACCTTAAACTCAACTCTTCCCTTTAGTCAACATTAGGGTTTTAAACCCTAAACTGAACTTTTCCCTTTAATCAGGATTAGGGTTTTAAACCATAAACTGAACTCTTCCCTTTAGTCAGCATTAGTGTTTTAAACCCTAAACTGAACTTTTCCCTTTAGTCAGCATTAGGGTTTTAAACCCTAAACTGAACTTTTCCTTTTAGTCAGCATTAGGGTTTTAAACCCTAAACTGAACTTTTTCCATTTAGTCAACATTAGGGTTTTAAACCCTAAACTGAACTTTTCCCTTTAATCAGGATTAGGGTTTTAAACCCTAAACTGAACTTTTCCCTTTAATCAGGATTAGAGTTTTAAACCCTAAACTGAACTTTTCCCTTTAATCAGCATTAGGGTTTTAAACCCTAAACTGAACTTTTCCCTTTAGTTAGCATTAGGGTTTTAAACCCTAAACTGAACTTTTCCCTTTAGTCAGCATTAGGGTTTTAAACCCTAAACTGAACTTTTCCCTTTAGTTAGCATTAGGGTTTTAAACCCTAAACTGAACTTTTCCCTTTAGTCAGCATTAGGGTTTTAAACCTTAAACTGAACTCTTCCCTTTAGTCAGCATTAGGGTTTTAAACCCTAAACTGAACTTTTCCCTTTAATCAGGATTAGGGTTTTAAACCCTAAACTGAACTTTTCCCTTTAGTCAGCATTAGGGTTTTAAACCCTAAACTGAACTTTTCCCTTTAGTCAGCATTAGGGTTTTAAACCCTAAACTGAACTTTTCCCTTTAGTCAGCATTAGCGTTTTAAACCCTAAACTGAACTCTTTCCTTTAGTCAGCATTAGGGTTTTAAACCTTGAACTGAACTCTTTCCTTTAGTCAGCATTAGGGTTTTAAACCTTAAACTGAACTCTTCCCTTTAGTCAGCATTAGGGTTTTAAACCCTAAACTGAACTTTTCCCTTTAATCAGGATTAGGGTTTTAAACCCTAAACTGAACTTTCCCCTTTGGTCAGCATTAGGGTTTTAAACCCTAAACTGAATTTTTTCCATTTAGTCAGCATTAGGGTTTTAAACCCTAAACTGAACTCTTCCCTTTAGTCATCATTAGGGTTTTAAACCCTAAACTGAACTCTCCCCTTTGGTCAGCATTAGGGTTTTAAACCCTAAACTGAACTTTTTCCATTTAGTCAGCATTAGGGTTTTAAACCCTAAACTGAACTCTTCCCTTTAGTCATCATTAGGGTTTTAAACCCTAAACTGAACTCTTCCCTTTAGTCAGCATTAGGGTTTTAAACCCTAAACTGAACTTTTTCCATTTAGTCAGCATTAGGGTTTTAAACCCTAAACTGAACTTTTCCCTTTAATCAGGATTAGGGTTTTAAACCCTAAACTGAACTCTTCCCTTTAGTCAGCATTAGGGTTTTAAACCCTAAACTGAACTTTTCCCTTTAATCAGGATTAGGATTTTAAACCCTAAACTGAACTTTTCCCTTTAGTCAGCATTAGGGTTTTAAACCCTAAACTGAACTTTTCCCTTTAGTCAGCATTAGGTTTTTCAACCCTAAACTGAACTCTTTCCTTTAGTCAGTATTAGGGTTTTAAACCTTGAACTTAACTCTTTCCCTTTAGTCAGCATTAGGGTTTTAAACCTTAAACTGAACTCTTCCCTTTAGTCAGCATTAGGGTTTTAAACCCTAAACTGAACTTTTCCCTTTAGTCAGCATTAGGGTTTTAAACCCTAAACTGAACTTTTCCCTTTAGTCAGCATTAGGGTTTTAAACCCTAAACTGAACTCTTTCCTTTAGTCAGCATTAGGGTTTTAAACCCTAAACTGAACTCTTTCCTTTAGTCAGTATTAGGGTTTTAAACCTTAAACTCAACTCTTCCCTTTAGTAAACATTAGGGTTTTAAACCCTAAACTGAACTTTTCCCTTTAATCAGGATTAGGGTTTTAAACCATAAACTGAACTCTTCCCTTTAGTCAGCATTAGGGATTTAAACCCTAAACTGAACTTTTCCCTTTAGTCAGCATTAGGGTTTTAAACCCTAAACTGAACTTTTCCCTTTAGTCAGCATTAGGGTTTTAAAACCTAAACTGAACTTTTCCCTTTAGTCAGCATTAGGGTTTTAAACCCTAAACTGAACTTTTCCCTTTAGTCAGCATTAGGGTTTTATACCTTGAACTGAACTCTTTCCTTTAGTCAGCATTAGGGTTTTAAACCCTAAACTAAACTTTTCCCTATAGTCAGCATTAGGGTTTTAAACCCTAAACTAAACTTTTCCCTTTAGTCAGCATTAGGGTTTTAAACCCTAAACTGAACTCTTTCCTTTAGTCAGCATTAGGGTTTTAAACCCTAAACTGAACTCTTTCCTTTAGTCAGCATTAGGGTTTTAAACCTTAAACTCAACTCTTCCCTTTAGTCAACATTAGGGTTTTAAACCCTAAACTGAACTTTTCCCTTTAATCTGGATTAGGGTTTTAAACCATAAACTGAACTCTTCCCTTTAGTCAGCATTAGTGTTTTAAACCCTAAACTGAACTTTTCCCTTTAGTCAGCATTAGGGTTTTAAACCCTAAACTGAACTTTTCCTTTTAGTCAGCATTAGGGTTTTAAACCCTAAACTGAACTTTTTCCATTTAGTCAGCATTAGGGTTTTAAACCCTAAACTGAACTTTTCCCTTTAATCAGGATTAGGGTTTTAAACCCTAAACTGAACTTTTCCCTTTAATCAGGATTAGAGTTTTAAACCCTAAACTGAACTTTTCCCTTTAATCAGCATTAGGGTTTTAAACCCTAAACTGAACTTTTCCCTTTAGTCAGCATTAGGGTTTTAAACCCTAAACTGAACTTTTCCCTTTAGTCAGCATTAGGGTTTTAAACCCTAAACTGAACTTTTCCCTTTAGTTAGCATTAGGGTTTTAAACCCTAAACTGAACTTTTCCCTTTAGTCAGCATTAGGGTTTTAAACCTTAAACTGAACTCTTCCCTTTAGTCAGCATTAGGGTTTTAAACCCTAAACTGAACTTTTCCCTTTAATCAGGATTAGGGTTTTAAACCCTAAACTGAACTTTTCCCTTTAGTCAGCATTAGGGTTTTAAACCCTAAACTGAACTTTTCCCTTTAGTCAGCATTAGGGTTTTAAACCCTAAACTGAACTTTTCCCTTTAGTCAGCATTAGCGTTTTAAACCCTAAACTGAACTCTTTCCTTTAGTCAGCATTAGGGTTTTAAACCTTGAACTGAACTCTTTCCTTTAGTCAGCATTAGGGTTTTAAACCTTAAACTGAACTCTTCCCTTTAGTCAGCATTAGGGTTTTAAACCCTAAACTGAACTTTTCCCTTTAATCAGGATTAGGGTTTTAAACCCTAAACTGAACTTTCCCCTTTGGTCAGCATTAGGGTTTTAAACCCTAAACTGAATTTTTTCCATTTAGTCAGCATTAGGGTTTTAAACCCTAAACTGAACTCTTCCCTTTAGTCATCATTAGGGTTTTAAACCCTAAACTGAACTCTCCCCTTTGGTCAGCATTAGGGTTTTAAACCCTAAACTGAACTTTTTCCATTTAGTCAGCATTAGGGTTTTAAACCCTAAACTGAACTCTTCCCTTTAGTCATCATTAGGGTTTTAAACCCTAAACTGAACTCTTCCCTTTAGTCAGCATTAGGGTTTTAAACCCTAAACTGAACTTTTTCCATTTAGTCAGCATTAGGGTTTTAAACCCTAAACTGAACTTTTCCCTTTAATCAGGATTAGGGTTTTAAACCCTAAACTGAACTCTTCCCTTTATGTCAGCATTAGGGTTTTAAACCCTAAACTGAACTCTTCCCTTTAATCAGGATTAGGATTTTAAACCCTAAACTGAACTTTTCCCTTTAGTCAGCATTAGGGTTTTAAACCCTAAACTGAACTTTTCCCTTTAGTCAGCATTAGGTTTTTCAACCCTAAACTGAACTCTTTCCTTTAGTCAGTATTAGGGTTTTAAACCTTGAACTTAACTTTTTCCTTTAGTCAGCATTAGGGTTTTAAACCTTAAACTGAACTCTTCCCTTTAGTCAGCATTAGGGTTTTAAACCCTAAACTGAACTTTTCCCTTTAGTCAGCATTAGGGTTTTAAACCCTAAACTGAACTTTTCCCTTTAGTCAGCATTAGGGTTTTAAACCCTAAACTGAACTCTTTCCTTTAGTCAGCATTAGGGTTTTAAACCCTAAACTGAACTCTTTCCTTTAGTCAGTATTAGGGTTTTAAACCTTAAACTCAACTCTTCCCTTTAGTAAACATTAGGGTTTTAAACCCTAAACTGAACTTTTCCCTTTAATCAGGATTAGGGTTTTAAACCATAAACTGAACTCTTCCCTTTAGTCAGCATTAGGGTTTTAAACCCTAAACTGAACTTTTCCCTTTAGTCAGCATTAGGGTTTTAAACCCTAAACTGAACTTTTCTCTTTAGTCAGCATTAGGGTTTTAAAACCTAAACTGAATTTTTCCCTTTAATCAGGATTAGGGTTTTAAACCCTAAACTGAACTTTTCCCTTTAATCAGGATTAGAGTTTTAAACCCTAAACTGAACTTTTCCCTTTAATCAGCATTAGGGTTTTAAACCTTAAACTGAACTTTTCCCTTTAGTCAGCATTAGGGTTTTAAACCCTAAACTGAACTTTTCCCTTTAGTCAGCATTAGGGTTTTAAACCCTAAACTGAACTTTTCCCTTTAGTCAGCATTAGGGTTTTAAACCCTAAACTGAACTCTTTCCTTTAGTCAGCATTAGGGTTTTAAACCTTAAACTGAACTCTTCCCTTTAGTCAGCATTAGGGTTTTAAAACCTAAACTGAACTTTTCCCTTTAATCAGGATTAGGGTTTTAAACCCTAAACTGAACTTTTTCCTTTAGTCAGCATTAGGGTTTTAAACCCTAAACTGAACTTTTCCCTTTAGTCAGCATTAGGGTTTTAAACCCTAAACTGAACTTTTTCCATTTAATCAGGATTAGGGTTTTAAACCCTAAACTGAACTTTTCCCTTTAGTCAGCATTAGGGTTTTAAACCCTAAACTGAACTCTTTCCTTTAGTCAGCATTAGGGTTTTAAACCCTAAACTGAACTTTTCCCTTTAGTCAGCATTAGGGTTTTAAACCCTAAACTGAACTTTTCCCTTTAGTCAGCAGTAGGGTTTTAAACCCTAAACTGAACTTTTTCCATTTAGTCAGCATTAGGGTTTTAAACCCTAAACTGAACTTTTCCCTTTAATCAGGATTAGGGTTTTAAACCCTAAACTGAACTTTTTCCTTTAGCCAGCTTTAGGGTTTTAAACCCCAAACTAAACTTTTCCCCTTTAGTCAGTATTAGGGTTCTAAACCCTAAACTGAACTTTTCCCTTTAGTCAGCATTATGGTTTTAAACCCTAAAATGAACTCTTTCCTTTAGTCAGCATTAGGGTTTTAAACCTTGAACTGAACTCTTTCCTTTAGTCAGCATTAGGGTTTTAAACTTTAAACTGAACTCTTCCCTTTAGTCAGCATTAGGGTTTTAAACCCTAAACTGAACTTTTTCCTTTTTGTCAACATTAGGGTTTTAAACCTTAAACTAAACTCTTCCCTTTAGTCAGCATTAGGGTTTTAAACCCTAAACTGAACTTTTTCCATTTAGTCAGCATTAGGGTTTTAAACCCTAAACTGAACTCTTCCCTTTAGTCATCATTAGGGTTTTAAACCCTAAACTGAACTCTTCCCTTTAGTCAGCATTAGGGGTTTAAACCCTAAACTGAACTTTTCCCTTTAGTCAGCATTAGGATTTTAACCCTAAACTGAACTTTTCGCTTTAATCAGGATTAGGGTTTTAAACCCTAAACTGAACTTTTTCCTTTAGCCAGCATTAGGGTTTTAAACCCGAAACTAAACTTTTCCCTTTAGTCAACATTAGGGTTTTAAACCCTAAAATGAACTCTTTCCTTTAGTCAGCATTAGGGATTTAAACATTGAACTGAACTCTTTCCTTTAGTCAGCATTAGGGTTTTAAACCTTAAACTGAACTCTTCCCTTTAGTCAGCATTAGGGTTTTAAACCCTAAACTGAACTCTTCCCTTTAGTCAGCATTAGGGTTTTAAACCCTAAACTGAACTTTTTCCATTTAGTCAGCATTAGGGTTTTAAACCCTAAACTGAACTTTTCCCTTTAATCAGGATTAGGGTTTTAAACCCTAAACTGAACTTTTTCCTTTAGCCAACATTAGGGTTTTAAACCCGAAACTAAACTTTTCCCCTTTAGTCAGCATTAGGGTTTTAAACCCTAAACTGAACTTTTCCCTTTAGTCAGCATTATGGTTTTAAACCCTAAAATGAACTCTTTCCTTTAGTCAGCATTAGGGTTTTAAACCTTGAACTGAACTCTTTCGTTTAGTCAGCATTAGGGTTTTAAACCTTAAACTGAACTCTTCTTTTTAGTCAGCATTGGGGTTTTAAACCCTAAACTGAACTTTTCCCTTTTTGTCAACATTAGGGTTTTAAACCTTAAACTGAACTCTTCCCTTTAGTCAGTATTAGGGTTTTAAACCCTAAACTGAACTTTTCCCTTTTTGTCAACATTAGGGTTTTAAACCTTAAACTAAACTCTTCCCTTTAGTCAGCATTAGGGTTTTAAACCCTAAACTGAACTTTTTCCATTTAGTCAGCATTAGGGTTTTAAACCCTAAACTGAACTCTTCCCTTTAGTCATCATTAGGGTTTTAAACCCTAAACTGAACTTTTCCCTTTAGTCAGCATTAGGGGTTTAAACCCTAAACTGAACTTTTCCCTTTAGTCAGCATTAGGATTTTAACCCTAAACTGAACTTTTCCCTTTAATCAGGATTAGGGTTTTAAACCCTAAACTGAACTTTTTACTTTAGCCAGCATTAGGGTTTTAAACCCGAAACTAAACTTTTCCCTTTAGTCAACATAGGGTTTTAAACCCTAAACTGAACTCTTTCTTTTAGTCAGCATTAGGGTTTTAAACCTTGAACTGAACTCTTTCCTTTAGTCAGTATTAGGGTTTTAAACCTTAAACTGAACTCTTCCCTTTAGTCTGCATTAGGGTTTTAAACCCTAAACTGAACTCTTCCCTTTAGTCAGCATTAGGGTTTTAAACCCTAAACTGAACTTTTTCCATTTAGTCAGCATTAGGGTTTTAAACCCTAAACTGAACTTTTTCCTTTAGCCAGCATTAGGGTTTTAAACCCGAAACTAAACTTTTCCCCTTTAGTCAGCATTAGGGTTTTAAACCCTAAACTAAACTTTTTCCTTTAGTCAGCATTATGGTTTTAAACCCTAAAATGAACTCTTTCCTTTAGTCAGCATTAGGGTTTTAAACCTTGAACTGAACTCTTTCCTTTAGTCAGCATTAGGGTTTTAAACCTTAAACTGAACTCTTCTTTTTGGTCAGCATTGGGGTTTTAAACCCTAAACTGAACTTTTTCCTTTTTGTCAACATTAGGGTTTTAAACCTTAAACTGAACTCTTCCCTTTAGTCAGCATTAGGGTTTTAAACCCTAAACTGAACTTTTTCCATTTAGTAGCATTAGGGTTTTAAACCCTAAGCTGAACTCTTCCCTTTAGTCATCATTAGGGTTTTAAACCCTAAACTGAACTTTTCCCTTTAGTCAGCATTAGGGTTTTAAACTTTAAACTGAACTTTTTCCTTTAGTCAGCATTAGGGTTTTAACCCTAAACTGAACTTTTCCCTTTAATCAGGATTAGGGTTTTAAACCCTAAATTGAACTTTTCCCTTTAGTCAGCATTAGGGTTTTAAACCCTAAACTGAACTTTTCCCTTTAGTCAACATTAGGGTTTTAAACCCTAAACTGAACTCTTTCCTTTAGTCAGCATTAGGGTTTTAAACCTTGAACTGAACTCTTTCCTTTAGTCAGCATTAGGGTTTTAAACCTTAAACTGAACTCTTCCCTTTAGTCAGCATTAGGGTTTTAAACCCTAAACTGAACTCTTCCCTTTAGTCAGCATTAGGGTTTTAAACCCTAAACTGAACTTTACCCTTTAGTCAGCATTATGGTTTTAAACCCTAAACTGAACTTTTCCCTTTAGTCAGCATTATGGTTTTAAACCCTAAAATGAACTCTTTCCTTTAGTCAGCATTAGGGTTTTAACCCTAAACTGAACTTTTCCCTTTAATCAGGATTAGGGTTTTAAACCCTAAACTGAACTTTTTCCTTTAGCCAGCATTAGGGTTTTAAACCCGAAACTAAACTTTTCCCCTTTAGTCAGCATTAGGGTTTTAAACCCTAAAGTGAACTTTTCCCTTTAGTTAGCATTATGGTTTTAAACCCTAAAATGAACTCTTTCCTTTAGTCAGCATTAGGGTTTTAAACCTTGAACTGAACTCTTTCCTTTAGTCAGCATTAGGGTTTTAAACCTTAAACTGAACTCTTCTTTTTAGTCAGCATTGGGGTTTTAAACCCTAAACTGAACTTTTCCCTTTTTGTCAACATTAGGGTTTTAAACCTTAAACTGAACTCTTCCCTTTAGTCAGCATTAGGGTTTTAAACCCTAAACTGAACTTTTTCCATTTAGTCAGCATTAGGGTTTTAAACCCTAAGCTGAACTCTTCCCTTTAGTCATCATTAGGGTTTTAAACCCTAAACTGAACTTTTCCCTTTAGTCAGCATTAGGGTTTAAACCCTAAACTGAACTTTTCCCTTTAGTCAGCATTAGGGTTTTAACCCTAAACTGAACTTTTCCCTTTAATCAGGATTAGGGTTTTAAACCCTAAACTGAACTTTTCCCTTTAGTCAGCATTAGGGTTTTAAACCCTAAACTGAACTTTTCCCTTTAGTCAACATTAGGGTTTTAAACCCTAAACTGAACTCTTTCCTTTAGTCAGCATTAGGGTTTTAAACCTTGAACTGAACTCTTTCCTTTAGTCAGCATTAGGGTTTTAAACCTTAAACTGAACTCTTCCCTTTAGTCCGCATTAGGGTTTTAAACCCTAAACTGAACTCTTCCCTTTAGTCAGCATTAGGGTTTTAAACCCTAAACTGAACTTTACCCTTTAGTCAGCATTATGGTTTTAAACCCTAAATTGAACTTTTCCCTTTAGTCAGCATTATGGTTTTAAACCCTAAAATGAACTCTTTCCTTTAGTCAGCATTAGGGTTTTAAACCTTGAACTGAAGGTTCAAGGTGAGCGGCCATGGTGAGCGGTTAAGGTTCGAGACAGTTGAAGGAACTGGAGAAAGGTCTCTCCAACTAGGACAGTGGTTTCTTACTGGTCACTTGCAGATAAAATATGCTACGAACATGTATTTGTACGAAAATTTCAACATCATGCAGGTTCCCTTTGGATCATGAATGTTGTCTTTGGACGATTAAATATGACGTCCTCAGACAATGATGTCTAGGACCGTGAACTATTTAGTGAGGGATTCGCAGGCCATGAAATTGTGTCCTTGGGACATGAAGATAGTGCCTCCGAACCATGACGCCTTTGAATAATGATATGCAAATTTGAGGAATCCTCAAGTCATGGCATGGTGTCTTCCGGCTATGAGGATGATGGCTTTTAGACTATGACGCATTTGGATAGATTGGTGATATTTTAGCTCATGACATGTAGTAATATGTTGTTAACAAGACAAGGCTTAGCCTTGCAAAATGAAGGGCATAGCTTAGCCCTATTGGAAAGCAAATAGATAGTACTAGAAATAGCGTAATATTTTTGCAGAGAGGAATAGTGCTTAGTCCCATGCAGATGGGGAGGCAAGGATTAGCCTCATACATATGGGGAGGCCAAGATTAGCCTTATGCAAATAGGGAGGCAAGTATTAACCTCATCCAGGTATGAAGGCAGGGATTAGCCTCATGCAAGTACGGAGGCAGGGATTAGCCTCATGCAAATATGGAGTCAAGGATTAGCCTCATGCAAGTATAGAGGCAAAGATTAGCCTCATGCAAGTATGAAGGCAAGGATATGGAGGCAGGGATTAGCCTCACGCAAGTACGAAGGCAGGGATTAGCCTCATGCAAATATGGAGGCAAGGATTAGCCTCATGAAAGTATGGAAATATGGAGGTAGGGATTAGCCTCATGCAAATATGGAGGCAAGGATTAGCCTCATGCAAGTATGGAGGTAGGGATTAGCCTCATGCAAATGTGGAGGCAGGGATTAGCCTCATGTAGGTATGGAGGCAAGGATTAGACTCATGCAAATATGGAGGCAGGAATTAGTTTCATGCAAATATGGAGGCAGGGATTAGTTTCATGCAAATATGGAGGCAGGGATTAGCCTCATGCATATACAGAGTCAAGGATTAGCCTCATGCAAATGTGGAGGCAAGGATTAGCCTCATGCAAATATGGAGGCAGGGATTAGCCTGATGCAAATAGAGAGGCAGAGATTAGCCTCATGAAAATATGGAGGCAGGGATTAGCCTCATGCAGAGAGAAAGTAAAAAATAAGAGTAGTATATGTCTTAGCTGGAGATGTATATTCGGTGTCTGATAGCCTGATTGATAGTAATCTTGGTACGTGCATTTATTTGCAGATGTTATCATTACGTCAGATGTGCCTGCATTCAAAGAAAAATTGTAAGTTCTGTGAGGGGGAGGTTGGTCCATGCCTTCCTCTGCTAGCCTTGTTTTACTCCATTCTAGAGGCCTTTTCGAGTTCCCATCGATAACACCTGACTGTTATGAAAATAAAGTTTTCGAAAAATATGCAATCATTGATAAAAATAGAGTCATTTTAGAAACGTATTGATATATCAAGTAATTTTAGATGAACTAGTGATTGTAACACATCTCAAAGGCATTACAGCTCTCTTATATTGGAATTTTGAAGGTCCTCCTTAAAATTCTGCCCCAGTTTGGTAGATGATCTTTTGATCCTTTGCGGATAATAGGCCTTGTTGAACCTTCTTCGGAATTTTGAGAATCCTTCTCAAAATTTTGCCCCAGTTTCTTAACCAATTTCTAACTTTCTGGCATGCGATGGCATCGGCTGGACTTGCTTCAGAATTTTGAGGGTCCTCCTCAAAATTCTACCCCAGTTTCTAATCTTGGGAAAAGTAGAAATTTTATTATGATATGACCGAACCCATAAGGCTGCCTATGTATCCCCTCTTAAACGGGATTCAGGTCAAGCGTAGTTCAATTATATCATATGAGGAAATGTAAATAATCTAAGCATAGTATCTCTTGACTGCATCTTAATTAATTTGGTTTGGCCAGATTTCTCCATCCATTTTTGCCAGTATGAGTGCTCCTCCTGTCAGCACCCTATGAACCATGTACGAACCTTGCCAGTTGGGACAGAATTTCCCTTTGGCTTCTTCTTAATGTGGGAAGATCTTTTTTAGGACCAACTGACCTGGTGCAAACTGTCTTGGCTTGACCCTTTTGTTTAAAGCTCTAGACATTCTATTATGGTAAAGTTGACCGTGACATACTGCATTCACCCTTTTTCCATCTATATGAGCCAATTGTTTATAGCGACTTCTTATCCACTCTGCATCTTGGAGTTCAGCTTCTTGTATAACTCTTAAAGAAGGAATCTCTACCTCGGCTGGGATGACAGTCTCGATACCATAAACCAGCATGTAAGAAGTTGCCCTGGTTGATGTGTGAACCGTAGTACGGTATCCCAATAAATCAAAAGGTAGCTTCTCATGCCATGGTTTGTGGTTCTCTACCATCTTCTTTAGTATTTTCTTGATATTTTTGTTGGCGGCTTCTACGACTCCATTCATCTAAGGTCTGCAGGCTGTGGAATTCTTGTGCTTGATTTTGAAAGTTTCACACATGGCTTTCATCAAATCGCTGTTGAGATTGGCAGCATTATCAGTAATAATGGACTCGGGAACTCCGAATCGCAACCGATACGATCTTTGACAAAATATATGATGACTTTCTTAGTTATAGCTTTGTAAGATGGAACCTCTACCCATTTTTTAAAGTAATCAATGGCTACCAGAATAAACCTGTGTCCGTTTGAAGGAGTGGGCTCAATCGGACCAATAACATCCATTCCCCAGGCGGCGAACGGCCAAGGTGAGCTTGTTGCATTGAGCTCATTTGGCGGCACTTATATCATGGCCGCATGCACTTGGCAATGAGCGCATTTGCGGACATACTGGATGTACTCCGTCTCCATGGTCATCCAAAAGTATCCGCCCCTAAGTATCTTCTTAGCCAAGACGAAACCATTCATGTGTGGGCGACAGGTCCTAGCATGTACATCCTCAAGTAACTTAGAAGCTTCCTTCGCGTCGACATATCTTAGCAATCCCAAATTCGGAGTTCTTCTATGCATATTTCCTCCACTGTGGAAGAAGTGATTGGATAATCTCCAGAGTGTGTGTTTTTTTAGTATGGTTTACATGCTCCGTATATTCTCCATTTGACAAATACTCCTTGATGTCATGGTACCAAGGCTTTCCATCTGTTTCTTCTTCAACATGAGCACAATATGCTGGCTGATTATGGATACTCAATGGAATGTGATCAATGTAATTCTTATCTAGATGTTGTATCATAGATAACAAGGTGGCTAATGCATCGGCAAACTCATTCTGAATTCTGGGCACATGTCAGAATTCTATCTTTGTGAACCTCTTTCTCAATTCCTACACATGGTGCGGATATGGCAATATCTTGGATTTCTTGGTGGCCCACTCTTCTTGTACCTGGTGTACAAGAAATCTGAATCACCTATTACTAGCAACTCCTGAATGTTTATGTCGATTGACATGTTGAGCCCAAGAATGCAGGCTTTATATTCCGCCATGTTGTTGGTGCAAGAAAATCTGAGTTTAGCAGATACTGGATAATGTTGACCCATTTCTGATACCAAAACTGCTCCAACTCCCACTCCTTTGAAATTTGCAGCTCCGTCAAAGAACATCCTCTAACCATCGTATGCTTCGGTAATGTCTTCTCCTAGGAATGATACTTCTTCATCAGGAAAATATGTTTTCAAGGGTTCGTATTCTCCTCCCACCGGGTTTTTAGCAATATGATCTGCCAATGCTTGTCCTTTGACTACCTTTTGAGTTACATAGACGATGTCGAACTCACTCAAGAGTATCTTCCATTTGGCTAACTTTCCAGTCGGCATGGGTTTCTGAAATATGTACTTCAGAGGGTCCATCCTAGATATAAGGTATGTGGTATAGGCACAGAAGTAATGCCTTAACTTTTGGGTCATCCATGTCAAAGCACAGCAAGTGCGTTCTAGCAGAGAGTACCGTGCTTCGTAAGGTGTGAAATTCTTACTCAAGTAGTGCATGGCCTGCTCCTTTCTTCATGTCTCGTCGTATTGCCCCAAAACACATCTGACGGCTCCATCTAATACAGATAGATAGAGTAGCAAAGGTCGTCCTGGCTCTGGCGGGACCAGAACTGGTGGTGTGGACAAGTACTCTTTGATTTTGTTGAAGGCCCTCTGACAATCCTCTGTCCATCTTGTTTCGGCATCTTTCCTCGGCATTTTGAAGATGGGTTCACATATGATTGTGGACTGTGCTATGAATCGACTGATGTAGTTCTTACATCCTAGGAAGCTCATTAAGTCCCTTTTGCTCTTAGGTGGTGGTAACTCCTAAATAGCCTTGACTTTAGATGGATCCAGCTTGATCCCTCAACGACTAATAATGAATCCCAGCAGCTTTCCTGCGGGAACCCCGAATGTACACTTTGCGGGATTCAGTTTCAAGTTGTACCTCCCTAAACTGAACTTTTCCCTTTAATCAGGATTAGGGTTTTAAACCCTAAACTGAACTTTTCCCTTTGGTCAGCATTAGGGTTTTAAACCCTAAACTGAACTTTTCCCTTTAGTCAGCATTAGGGTTTTAAACCCTAAACTGAACTTTTTCCATTTAATCAGGATTAGGGTTTTAAACCCTAAACTGAACTTTTCCCTTTAGTCAGCATTAGGGTTTTAAACCCTAAACTGAATCTTTCCTTTAGTCAGCATTAGGGTTTTAAACCCTAAACTGAACTTTTCCCTTTAGTCAGCATTAGGGTTTTAAACCCTAAACTGAACTTTTCCCTTTAGTCAGCAGTAGGGTTTTAAACCCTAAACTGAACTTTTTCCATTTAGTCAGCATTAGGGTTTTAAACCCTAAACTGAACTTTTCCCTTTAATCAGGATTAGGGTTTTAAACCCTAAACTGAACTTTTTCCTTTAGCCAGCTTTAGGGTTTTAAACCCGAAACTAAACTTTTCCCCTTTAGCCAGTATTAGGGTTCTAAACCCTAAACTGAACTTTTCCCTTTAGTCAGCATTATGGTTTTAAACCCTAAAATGAACTCTTTCCTTTAGTCAGCATTAGGGTTTTAAACCTTGAACTGAACTCTTTCCTTTAGTCAGCATTAGGGTTTTAAACTTTAAACTGAACTCTTCCCTTTAGTCAGCATTAGGGTTTTAAACCCTAAACTGAACTTTTCCCTTTTTGTCAACATTAGGGTTTTAAACTTTAAACTAAACTCTTCCCTTTAGTCAGCATTAGGGTTTTAAACCCTAAACTGAACTTTTTCCAATTAGTCAGCATTAGGGTTTTAAACCCTAAACTGAACTCTTCCCTTTAGTCATCATTAGGGTTTTAAACCCTAAACTGAACTTTTCCCTTTAGTCAGCATTAGCGTTTTAAACCCTAAACTGAACTCTTTCCTTTAGTCAGCATTAGGGTTTTAAACCTTGAACTGAACTCTTTCCTTTAGTCAGCATTAGGGTTTTAAACCTTAAACTGAACTCTTCCCTTTAGTCAGCATTAGGGTTTTAAACCCTAAACTGAACTTTTCCCTTTAATCAGGATTAGGGTTTTAAACCCTAAACTGAACTTTCCCCTTTGGTCAGCATTAGGGTTTTAAACCCTAAACTGAATTTTTTCCATTTAGTCAGCATTAGGGTTTTAAACCCTAAACTGAACTCTTCCCTTTAGTCATCATTAGGGTTTTAAACCCTAAACTGAACTCTCCCCTTTGGTCAGCATTAGGGTTTTAAACACGAAACTGAACTTTTTCCATTTAGTCAGCATTAGGGTTTTAAACCCTAAACTGAACTTTTTCCTTTAATCAGGATTAGGGTTTTAAACTCTAAACTGAACTTTTTCCTTTAGCCAACATTAGGGTTTTAAACCCGAAACTAAACTTTTCCCCTTTAGTCAACATTAGGGTTTTAAACCCTAAACTGAACTTTTCCCTTTAGTCAGCATTATGGTTTTAAACCCTAAAATGAACTCTTTCCTTTAGTCAGCATTAGGGTTTTACACCTTGAACTGAACTCTTTCCTTTAGTCAGCATTAGGGTTTTAAACCTTAAACTGAACTCTTCTTTTTAGTCAGCATTGGGGTTTTAAACCCTAAACTGAACTTTTCCCTTTTTGTCAACATTAGGGTTTTAAACCTTAAACTGAACTCTTCCCTTTAGTCAGCATTAGGGTTTTAAACCCTAAACTGAATTTTTCCCTTTTTGTCAACATTAGGGTTTTATACCTTAAACTAAACTCTTCCCTTTAGTCAGCATTAGGGTTTTAAACCCTAAACTGAACTTTACCTTTTAGTCAGCATTATGGTTTTAAACCCTAAACTGAACTTTTCCCTTTAGTCAGCATTATGGTTTTAAACCCTAAAATGAACTCTTTCCTTTAGTCAGCATTAGGGTTTTAAACCTTGAACTGAACTCTTTCCTTTAGTCAGCATTAGGGTTTTAAACCTTAAACTGAACTCTTCTTTTTAGTCAGCATTGGAGTTTTAAACCCTAAACTAAACTTTCCCCTTTTTGTCAACATTAGGGTTTTAAACCTTAAACTGAACTCTTCCCTTTAGTCAGCATTAGGGTTTTAAACCCTAAACTGAACTTTTCCCTTTTTGTCAACATTAGGGTTTTAAACCTTAAACTAAACTCTTCCCTTTAGTCAGCATTAGGGTTTTAAACCCTAAACTGAACTTTTCCCTTTAGTCAGCATTATGGTTTTAAACCCTAAAATGAACTCTTTCCTTTAGTCAGCATTAGGGTTTTAAACCTTGAACTGAACTCTTTCGTTTAGTCAGCATTAGGGTTTTAAACCTTAAACTGAACTCTTCTTTTTAGTCAGCATTGGGGTTTTAAACCCTAAACTGAACTTTTCCCTTTTTGTCAACATTAGGGTTTTAAACCTTAAACTGAACTCTTCCCTTTAGTCAGTATTAGGGTTTTAAACCCTAAACTGAACTTTTCCCTTTTTGTCAACATTAGGGTTTTAAACCTTAAACTAAACTCTTCCCTTTAGTCAGCATTAGGGTTTTAAACCCTAAACTGAACTTTTTCCATTTAGTCAGCATTAGGGTTTTAAACCCTAAACTGAACTCTTCCCTTTAGTCATCATTAGGGTTTTAAACCCTAAACTGAACTTTTCCCTTTAGTCAGCATTAGGGGTTTAAACCCTAAACTGAACTTTTCCCTTTAGTCAGCATTAGGATTTTAACCCTAAACTGAACTTTTCCCTTTAATCAGGATTAGGGTTTTAAACCCTAAACTGAACTTTTTACTTTAGCCAGCATTAGGGTTTTAAACCCGAAACTAAACTTTTCCCTTTAGTCAACATAGGGTTTTAAACCCTAAACTGAACTCTTTCTTTTAGTCAGCATTAGGGTTTTAAACCTTGAACTGAACTCTTTCCTTTAGTCAGTATTAGGGTTTTAAACCTTAAACTGAACTCTTCCCTTTAGTCTGCATTAGGGTTTTAAACCCTAAACTGAACTCTTCCCTTTAGTCAGCATTAGGGTTTTAAACCCTAAACTGAACTTTTTCCATTTAGTCAGCATTAGGGTTTTAAACCCTAAACTGAACTTTTTCCTTTAGCCAGCATTAGGGTTTTAAACCCGAAACTAAACTTTTCCCCTTTAGTCAGCATTAGGGTTTTAAACCCTAAACTAAACTTTTTCCTTTAGTCAGCATTATGGTTTTAAACCCTAAAATGAACTCTTTCCTTTAGTCAGCATTAGGGTTTTAAACCTTGAACTGAACTCTTTCCTTTAGTCAGCATTAGGGTTTTAAACCTTAAACTGAACTCTTCTTTTTGGTCAGCATTGGGGTTTTAAACCCTAAACTGAACTTTTTCCTTTTTGTCAACATTAGGGTTTTAAACCTTAAACTGAACTCTTCCCTTTAGTCAGCATTAGGGTTTTAAACCCTAAACTGAACTTTTTCCATTTAGTAGCATTAGGGTTTTAAACCCTAAGCTGAACTCTTCCCTTTAGTCATCATTAGGGTTTTAAACCCTAAACTGAACTTTTCCCTTTAGTCAGCATTAGGGTTTTAAACTTTAAACTGAACTTTTTCCTTTAGTCAGCATTAGGGTTTTAACCCTAAACTGAACTTTTCCCTTTAATCAGGATTAGGGTTTTAAACCCTAAATTGAACTTTTCCCTTTAGTCAGCATTAGGGTTTTAAACCCTAAACTGAACTTTTCCCTTTAGTCAACATTAGGGTTTTAAACCCTAAACTGAACTCTTTCCTTTAGTCAGCATTAGGGTTTTAAACCTTGAACTGAACTCTTTCCTTTAGTCAGCATTAGGGTTTTAAACCTTAAACTGAACTCTTCCCTTTAGTCAGCATTAGGGTTTTAAACCCTAAACTGAACTCTTCCCTTTAGTCAGCATTAGGGTTTTAAACCCTAAACTGAACTTTACCCTTTAGTCAGCATTATGGTTTTAAACCCTAAACTGAACTTTTCCCTTTAGTCAGCATTATGGTTTTAAACCCTAAAATGAACTCTTTCCTTTAGTCAGCATTAGGGTTTTAACCCTAAACTGAACTTTTCCCTTTAATCAGGATTAGGGTTTTAAACCCTAAACTGAACTTTTTCCTTTAGCCAGCATTAGGGTTTTAAACCCGAAACTAAACTTTTCCCCTTTAGTCAGCATTAGGGTTTTAAACCCTAAAGTGAACTTTTCCCTTTAGTTAGCATTATGGTTTTAAACCCTAAAATGAACTCTTTCCTTTAGTCAGCATTAGGGTTTTAAACCTTGAACTGAACTCTTTCCTTTAGTCAGCATTAGGGTTTTAAACCTTAAACTGAACTCTTCTTTTTAGTCAGCATTGGGGTTTTAAACCCTAAACTGAACTTTTCCCTTTTTGTCAACATTAGGGTTTTAAACCTTAAACTGAACTCTTCCCTTTAGTCAGCATTAGGGTTTTAAACCCTAAACTGAACTTTTTCCATTTAGTCAGCATTAGGGTTTTAAACCCTAAGCTGAACTCTTCCCTTTAGTCATCATTAGGGTTTTAAACCCTAAACTGAACTTTTCCCTTTAGTCAGCATTAGGGTTTAAACCCTAAACTGAACTTTTCCCTTTAGTCAGCATTAGGGTTTTAACCCTAAACTGAACTTTTCCCTTTAATCAGGATTAGGGTTTTAAACCCTAAACTGAACTTTTCCCTTTAGTCAGCATTAGGGTTTTAAACCCTAAACTGAACTTTTCCCTTTAGTCAACATTAGGGTTTTAAACCCTAAACTGAACTCTTTCCTTTAGTCAGCATTAGGGTTTTAAACCTTGAACTGAACTCTTTCCTTTAGTCAGCATTAGGGTTTTAAACCTTAAACTGAACTCTTCCCTTTAGTCCGCATTAGGGTTTTAAACCCTAAACTGAACTCTTCCCTTTAGTCAGCATTAGGGTTTTAAACCCTAAACTGAACTTTACCCTTTAGTCAGCATTATGGTTTTAAACCCTAAATTGAACTTTTCCCTTTAGTCAGCATTATGGTTTTAAACCCTAAAATGAACTCTTTCCTTTAGTCAGCATTAGGGTTTTAAACCTTGAACTGAAGGTTCAAGGTGAGCGGCCATGGTGAGCGGTTAAGGTTCGAGACAGTTGAAGGAACTGGAGAAAGGTCTCTCCAACTAGGACAGTGGTTTCTTACTGGTCACTTGCAGATAAAATATGCTACGAACATGTATTTGTACGAAAATTTCAACATCATGCAGGTTCCCTTTGGATCATGAATGTTGTCTTTGGACGATTAAATATGACGTCCTCAGACAATGATGTCTAGGACCGTGAACTATTTAGTGAGGGATTCGCAGGCCATGAAATTGTGTCCTTGGGACATGAAGATAGTGCCTCCGAACCATGACGCCTTTGAATAATGATATGCAAATTTGAGGAATCCTCAAGTCATGGCATGGTGTCTTCCGGCTATGAGGATGATGGCTTTTAGACTATGACGCATTTGGATAGATTGGTGATATTTTAGCTCATGACATGTAGTAATATGTTGTTAACAAGACAAGGCTTAGCCTTGCAAAATGAAGGGCATAGCTTAGCCCTATTGGAAAGCAAATAGATAGTACTAGAAATAGCGTAATATTTTTGCAGAGAGGAATAGTGCTTAGTCCCATGCAGATGGGGAGGCAAGGATTAGCCTCATACATATGGGGAGGCCAAGATTAGCCTTATGCAAATAGGGAGGCAAGTATTAACCTCATCCAGGTATGAAGGCAGGGATTAGCCTCATGCAAGTACGGAGGCAGGGATTAGCCTCATGCAAATATGGAGTCAAGGATTAGCCTCATGCAAGTATAGAGGCAAAGATTAGCCTCATGCAAGTATGAAGGCAAGGATATGGAGGCAGGGATTAGCCTCACGCAAGTACGAAGGCAGGGATTAGCCTCATGCAAATATGGAGGCAAGGATTAGCCTCATGAAAGTATGGAAATATGGAGGTAGGGATTAGCCTCATGCAAATATGGAGGCAAGGATTAGCCTCATGCAAGTATGGAGGTAGGGATTAGCCTCATGCAAATGTGGAGGCAGGGATTAGCCTCATGTAGGTATGGAGGCAAGGATTAGACTCATGCAAATATGGAGGCAGGAATTAGTTTCATGCAAATATGGAGGCAGGGATTAGTTTCATGCAAATATGGAGGCAGGGATTAGCCTCATGCATATACAGAGTCAAGGATTAGCCTCATGCAAATGTGGAGGCAAGGATTAGCCTCATGCAAATATGGAGGCAGGGATTAGCCTGATGCAAATAGAGAGGCAGAGATTAGCCTCATGAAAATATGGAGGCAGGGATTAGCCTCATGCAGAGAGAAAGTAAAAAATAAGAGTAGTATATGTCTTAGCTGGAGATGTATATTCGGTGTCTGATAGCCTGATTGATAGTAATCTTGGTACGTGCATTTATTTGCAGATGTTATCATTACGTCAGATGTGCCTGCATTCAAAGAAAAATTGTAAGTTCTGTGAGGGGGAGGTTGGTCCATGCCTTCCTCTGCTAGCCTTGTTTTACTCCATTCTAGAGGCCTTTTCGAGTTCCCATCGATAACACCTGACTGTTATGAAAATAAAGTTTTCGAAAAATATGCAATCATTGATAAAAATAGAGTCATTTTAGAAACGTATTGATATATCAAGTAATTTTAGATGAACTAGTGATTGTAACACATCTCAAAGGCATTACAGCTCTCTTATATTGGAATTTTGAAGGTCCTCCTTAAAATTCTGCCCCAGTTTGGTAGATGATCTTTTGATCCTTTGCGGATAATAGGCCTTGTTGAACCTTCTTCGGAATTTTGAGAATCCTTCTCAAAATTTTGCCCCAGTTTCTTAACCAATTTCTAACTTTCTGGCATGCGATGGCATCGGCTGGACTTGCTTCAGAATTTTGAGGGTCCTCCTCAAAATTCTACCCCAGTTTCTAATCTTGGGAAAAGTAGAAATTTTATTATGATATGACCGAACCCATAAGGCTGCCTATGTATCCCCTCTTAAACGGGATTCAGGTCAAGCGTAGTTCAATTATATCATATGAGGAAATGTAAATAATCTAAGCATAGTATCTCTTGACTGCATCTTAATTAATTTGGTTTGGCCAGATTTCTCCATCCATTTTTGCCAGTATGAGTGCTCCTCCTGTCAGCACCCTATGAACCATGTACGAACCTTGCCAGTTGGGACAGAATTTCCCTTTGGCTTCTTCTTAATGTGGGAAGATCTTTTTTAGGACCAACTGACCTGGTGCAAACTGTCTTGGCTTGACCCTTTTGTTTAAAGCTCTAGACATTCTATTATGGTAAAGTTGACCGTGACATACTGCATTCACCCTTTTTCCATCTATATGAGCCAATTGTTTATAGCGACTTCTTATCCACTCTGCATCTTGGAGTTCAGCTTCTTGTATAACTCTTAAAGAAGGAATCTCTACCTCGGCTGGGATGACAGTCTCGATACCATAAACCAGCATGTAAGAAGTTGCCCTGGTTGATGTGTGAACCGTAGTACGGTATCCCAATAAATCAAAAGGTAGCTTCTCATGCCATGGTTTGTGGTTCTCTACCATCTTCTTTAGTATTTTCTTGATATTTTTGTTGGCGGCTTCTACGACTCCATTCATCTAAGGTCTGCAGGCTGTGGAATTCTTGTGCTTGATTTTGAAAGTTTCACACATGGCTTTCATCAAATCGCTGTTGAGATTGGCAGCATTATCAGTAATAATGGACTCGGGAACTCCGAATCGCAACCGATACGATCTTTGACAAAATATATGATGACTTTCTTAGTTATAGCTTTGTAAGATGGAACCTCTACCCATTTTTTAAAGTAATCAATGGCTACCAGAATAAACCTGTGTCCGTTTGAAGGAGTGGGCTCAATCGGACCAATAACATCCATTCCCCAGGCGGCGAACGGCCAAGGTGAGCTTGTTGCATTGAGCTCATTTGGCGGCACTTATATCATGGCCGCATGCACTTGGCAATGAGCGCATTTGCGGACATACTGGATGTACTCCGTCTCCATGGTCATCCAAAAGTATCCGCCCCTAAGTATCTTCTTAGCCAAGACGAAACCATTCATGTGTGGGCGACAGGTCCTAGCATGTACATCCTCAAGTAACTTAGAAGCTTCCTTCGCGTCGACATATCTTAGCAATCCCAAATTCGGAGTTCTTCTATGCATATTTCCTCCACTGTGGAAGAAGTGATTGGATAATCTCCAGAGTGTGTGTTTTTTTAGTATGGTTTACATGCTCCGTATATTCTCCATTTGACAAATACTCCTTGATGTCATGGTACCAAGGCTTTCCATCTGTTTCTTCTTCAACATGAGCACAATATGCTGGCTGATTATGGATACTCAATGGAATGTGATCAATGTAATTCTTATCTAGATGTTGTATCATAGATAACAAGGTGGCTAATGCATCGGCAAACTCATTCTGAATTCTGGGCACATGTCAGAATTCTATCTTTGTGAACCTCTTTCTCAATTCCTACACATGGTGCGGATATGGCAATATCTTGGATTTCTTGGTGGCCCACTCTTCTTGTACCTGGTGTACAAGAAATCTGAATCACCTATTACTAGCAACTCCTGAATGTTTATGTCGATTGACATGTTGAGCCCAAGAATGCAGGCTTTATATTCCGCCATGTTGTTGGTGCAAGAAAATCTGAGTTTAGCAGATACTGGATAATGTTGACCCATTTCTGATACCAAAACTGCTCCAACTCCCACTCCTTTGAAATTTGCAGCTCCGTCAAAGAACATCCTCTAACCATCGTATGCTTCGGTAATGTCTTCTCCTAGGAATGATACTTCTTCATCAGGAAAATATGTTTTCAAGGGTTCGTATTCTCCTCCCACCGGGTTTTTAGCAATATGATCTGCCAATGCTTGTCCTTTGACTACCTTTTGAGTTACATAGACGATGTCGAACTCACTCAAGAGTATCTTCCATTTGGCTAACTTTCCAGTCGGCATGGGTTTCTGAAATATGTACTTCAGAGGGTCCATCCTAGATATAAGGTATGTGGTATAGGCACAGAAGTAATGCCTTAACTTTTGGGTCATCCATGTCAAAGCACAGCAAGTGCGTTCTAGCAGAGAGTACCGTGCTTCGTAAGGTGTGAAATTCTTACTCAAGTAGTGCATGGCCTGCTCCTTTCTTCATGTCTCGTCGTATTGCCCCAAAACACATCTGACGGCTCCATCTAATACAGATAGATAGAGTAGCAAAGGTCGTCCTGGCTCTGGCGGGACCAGAACTGGTGGTGTGGACAAGTACTCTTTGATTTTGTTGAAGGCCCTCTGACAATCCTCTGTCCATCTTGTTTCGGCATCTTTCCTCGGCATTTTGAAGATGGGTTCACATATGATTGTGGACTGTGCTATGAATCGACTGATGTAGTTCTTACATCCTAGGAAGCTCATTAAGTCCCTTTTGCTCTTAGGTGGTGGTAACTCCTAAATAGCCTTGACTTTAGATGGATCCAGCTTGATCCCTCAACGACTAATAATGAATCCCAGCAGCTTTCCTGCGGGAACCCCGAATGTACACTTTGCGGGATTCAGTTTCAAGTTGTACCTCCCTAAACTGAACTTTTCCCTTTAATCAGGATTAGGGTTTTAAACCCTAAACTGAACTTTTCCCTTTGGTCAGCATTAGGGTTTTAAACCCTAAACTGAACTTTTCCCTTTAGTCAGCATTAGGGTTTTAAACCCTAAACTGAACTTTTTCCATTTAATCAGGATTAGGGTTTTAAACCCTAAACTGAACTTTTCCCTTTAGTCAGCATTAGGGTTTTAAACCCTAAACTGAATCTTTCCTTTAGTCAGCATTAGGGTTTTAAACCCTAAACTGAACTTTTCCCTTTAGTCAGCATTAGGGTTTTAAACCCTAAACTGAACTTTTCCCTTTAGTCAGCAGTAGGGTTTTAAACCCTAAACTGAACTTTTTCCATTTAGTCAGCATTAGGGTTTTAAACCCTAAACTGAACTTTTCCCTTTAATCAGGATTAGGGTTTTAAACCCTAAACTGAACTTTTTCCTTTAGCCAGCTTTAGGGTTTTAAACCCGAAACTAAACTTTTCCCCTTTAGCCAGTATTAGGGTTCTAAACCCTAAACTGAACTTTTCCCTTTAGTCAGCATTATGGTTTTAAACCCTAAAATGAACTCTTTCCTTTAGTCAGCATTAGGGTTTTAAACCTTGAACTGAACTCTTTCCTTTAGTCAGCATTAGGGTTTTAAACTTTAAACTGAACTCTTCCCTTTAGTCAGCATTAGGGTTTTAAACCCTAAACTGAACTTTTCCCTTTTTGTCAACATTAGGGTTTTAAACTTTAAACTAAACTCTTCCCTTTAGTCAGCATTAGGGTTTTAAACCCTAAACTGAACTTTTTCCAATTAGTCAGCATTAGGGTTTTAAACCCTAAACTGAACTCTTCCCTTTAGTCATCATTAGGGTTTTAAACCCTAAACTGAACTTTTCCCTTTAGTCAGCATTAGCGTTTTAAACCCTAAACTGAACTCTTTCCTTTAGTCAGCATTAGGGTTTTAAACCTTGAACTGAACTCTTTCCTTTAGTCAGCATTAGGGTTTTAAACCTTAAACTGAACTCTTCCCTTTAGTCAGCATTAGGGTTTTAAACCCTAAACTGAACTTTTCCCTTTAATCAGGATTAGGGTTTTAAACCCTAAACTGAACTTTCCCCTTTGGT